>NW_026961315.1:600000-862500 GCF_963924245.1 Chroicocephalus ridibundus
CCCCGCCCAAAGACCCAGCAGGGAAAACTACGCCTTGTTCTAAAACTCTTAGGGAACCGCTTGCGTAGCCCCACAGACCTGGGGGCTGCGGGCTTTCCTGCTGCCTTCAGCCTGGAAATCACCCTTTCCCACTTGGCGCCGCGCCAGGAGCAAAAATGGCCATACGGCTGGAGATGGGTCCCCCGCACAAGGAGCCAGCAGGGAAAACTAAGCCTTGTTCTAAAGCTCTTTGGGAACCGCTTGCGTAGCCCCACAGACCTGGGGGCTGCGGGCTTTCCTGCTGCCTTCTGCCTTGACATGACCCTTTGACACTTGGCGCCGCGCTAGCTACAAAAATGGCCATAAGGCTGGAGATGGGTCCCACGCCAAAAGAGCCAGCAGGGAAAACTATGCCTTGTTCTAAAGCTCTTTGGGAACCGCTTGCGTAGCCCCACAGACCTGGGGGCTGCGGGCTTTCCTGCTGCCTTCAGCCTCAAAACCGCCCTTTCCACTTGGCGCCGCGCCAGGCACAAAAATGGCCATACGGCTGGAGATGGGTCCCCCGCCCAAAGACCCAGAAGGGAAAACTATGCCTTGTTCTAAAGCTCTTTGGGAACCGCTTGCGTAGCCCCACAGACCTGGGGGCTGCGGGCTTTCCTGCTGCCTTCAGCCTTGACATGACCATTTCCCACTTGGTACCGCGCCAGGCACGAAAATGGCTATACGGCTGAAGATAGGTCCCCCGCCCAAGGAGCCAACAGGAAAAACTAGGCCTTGTTCTAAAGCTCTTTGGGAACCGCTTGCGTAGCCCCACAGACCTGGGGGCTGCGGTCCTTTCTGCTGCCTTCAGCCTCGAAACCACCCTTTCAAACTTGGCGCCGCGCCAGGCACAAAAATGGCCATACGGCTAGATATGGGTCCCCCGCCCAAGGAGCCAGCAGGGAAAACTATGCCTTCTTCTAAAGCTCTTTGGGAACCGCTTGCGTAGCCCCACAGACCTGGGGGCTGCGGGCTTTTCTGCTGCCTTCAGCCTCCACACCACACTTTCCCAATTGGCGCCGCGCCAGGCACAAAAATGGCCATACGGCTGGAGATGGGTCCCTCGCCGAAAGAACCAGCAGGGAAAACTAGGCCTTCTTCAAAGATCTTTGGGAAACGATTGCGTAGCCCTACAGACCTGGGGGCTGTGGGCCTTCCTGCTGCGTTCAGCCTCGACACCACCCTTTCCCTCTTGGCGCCGCACCAGACACAAAAATGGCCATACGTCTGGAAAATGGTCCCCCGCCCAAGGAGCCAGCAGGGAAAACTAGGCCTTGTTCTAAAGCTCTTTGGGAACCGCTTGCGTAGCCCCACAGACCTGGGGGCTGCAGGCTTTCCTGCTGCCTTCAGCCTCAATACTACGATTTCCCACTAGGTGTTGCTCCAGGCCCAAAAATGGCCATATGGCTGGAGATGGGTCCCCCGCCCAAGGAGCCAGCAGGGAAAACTATGCCTTGTTCTAAAGCTCTTAGGGAACCGCTTGCGTAGCCCCACAGACCTGGGGCTGCGAGCTTTCCTGCTGCCTTCAGCCTCGACACCACCCTTTCCCACTTGGCGCCGCGCAAGGCACAAAAATGGCCATACGGCTGGAGATGGGTCCCCCGCCCAAGGAGCCAGCAGGGAAAACTATGGCTTGTTCTAAAGCTCTTAGGGAACCGCTTGCGTAGCCCCACAGACCTGGGGCTGCGAGCTTTCCTGCTGCCTTCAGCCTCAACACCACCCTTTCCCACTTGGCTCCGCGCCAGGCACAAAAATGGCCATACGGCTGGAGATGGGTCCCCCGCCCAAGGAGCCAGCAGGGAAAACTACGCCTTGTTCTAAAGCTCTTAGGGAACCGCTTGCGTAGCCCCACAGACCTGGGGCTGCGGGCTTTCCTGCTGCCTTCAGCCTCGACACCACCCTTTCCCACTTGGCGCCGCAGCAGGCACAAAAATGGCCATACGGCTGGAGATGTGTCCCCTGCCCAAAGACCCAGAAGGGAAAACTAGGCCTTGTTCTAAAGCTCTTTGGGAACCGCTTGCGTAGCACCCACAGACCTGGGGGCTGCAGGCTTTCCTGCTGCCTTCAGCCTCAATACTACTATTTCCCACTAGGTGTTGCTCCAGGCCCAAAAATGGCCATACGGCTGGAGATGGGTCCCCCGCCCAAGTAGCCAGCAGGGAAAACTATTCCTTGTTCTAAAGCTCTTTGGGAACCGCTTGCGTAGCCACAAAGACCTGGGGGCTGCAGGCTTTCCTGCTGCCTTCAGCCTCAATACTACGATTTCCCACTAGGTGTTGCTCCAGGCCCAAAAATGGCCATATGGCTGGAGATGGGTCCCCCGCCCAAGGAACCAGCAGGGAAAACTATGCCTTGTTCTAAAGCTCTATGGGAACCGCTTGCGTAGCCCCACAGACCTGGGGGCTGCGGGCTTTCCTGCTGCCTTCAGCCTCGACATCACCCTTTCCCACTTGGCGCCGCGCCAGGGGCAAAAATGGCAATACGGCTGGAGATGGGTCCCCCGCCCAAGGAGCCAGCAGGGAAAACTAGGCCTTGTTCTAAAGCTCTTAGGGAACCTCTTGCGTAGCCCCACAGACCTGGGGGCTGCGGGCTCTGCTGCTGCCTTCAGCCTCGACACCACCCTTTCCCACTTGGCGCCGCACCAGGCACAAAAATGGCCATACGGCTGGAGATGTGTCCCCCGCCCAAAGACCCAGAAGGGAAAACTAGGCCTTGTTCTAAAGCTCTTTGGGAACCGCTTGCGTAGCACCCACAGACCTGGGGGCTGCAGGCTTTCCTGCTGCCTTCAGCCTCAGTACTACGCTTTCCCACTAGGTGTTGCTCCAGGCCCAAAAATGGCCATATGGCTGGAGATGGGTCCCCCGCCCAAGGAGCCAGCAGGGAAAACTATGCCTTGTTCTAAAGCTCTTAGGGAACCGCTTGCGTAGCCCCACAGACCTGGGGCTGCGAGCTTTCCTGCTGCCTTCAGCCTCGACACCACCCTTTCCCACTTGGCGCCGCGCCAGGCACAAAAATGGCCATATGGCTGGAGATGGGTCCCCCGCCCAAGGAGCCAGGAGGGAAAACTATGCCGTGTTCTAAAGCTCTATGGGAACCGCTTGCGTAGCCCCACAGACCTGGGGGCTGCGGGCTTTCCTGCTGCCTTCAGCCTCGACATCACCCTTTCCCACTTGGCGCCGCGCCAGGGGCAAAAATGGCCATACGGCTGGAGATGGGTCCCCCGCCCAAGGAGCCAGAAGGGAAAACTAGGCCTTGTTCTAAAGCTCTTAGGGAACCTCTTGCGTAGCCCCACAGACCTGGGGGCTGCGGGCTTTCCTGCTGCCTTCAGCCTCGACACCACCCTTTCCCACTTGGCGCCGCACCAGGCACAAAAATGGCCATACGGCTGGAGATGTGTCCCCCGCCCAAAGACCCAGAAGGGAAAACTAGGCCTTGTTCTAAAGCTCTTTGGGAACCGCTTGCGTAGCACCCACAGACCTGGGGGCTGCAGGCTTTCCTGCTGACTTCAGCCTCAATACTACGCTTTCCCACTAGGTGTTGCTCCAGGCCCAAAAATGGCCATACGGCTGGAGATGGGTCCCCCGCCCAAAGACCCAGCAGGGAAAACTAGGCCTTGTTCTAAAACTCTTAGGGAACCGCTTGCGTAGCCCCACAGACCTGGGGGCTGCGGGCTTTCCTGCTGCCTTCAGCCTCGAAATCACCCTTTCCCACTTGGCGCCGCGCCAGGAGCAAAAATGGCCATACGGCTGGAGATGGGTCCCCCGCCCAAGGAGCCAGCAGGGAAAACTAAGCCTTGTTCTAAAGCTCTTTGGGAACCGCTTGCGTAGCCCCACAGACCTGGGGGCTGCGGGCTTTCCTGCTGCCTTCTGCCTTGACATGACCCTTTGACACTTGGCGCCGCGCTAGCTACAAAAATGGCCATAAGGCTGGAGATGGGTCCCACGCCAAAAGAGCCAGCAGGGAAAACTATGCCTTGTTCTAAAGCTCTTTGGGAACCGCTTGCGTAGCCCCACAGACCTGGGGGCTGCGGGCTTTCCTGCTGCCTTCAGCCTCAAAACCGCCCTTTCCACTTGGCGCCGCGCCAGGCACAAAAATGGCCATACGGCTGGAGATGGGTCCCCCGCCCAAAGACCCAGAAGGGAAAACTATGCCTTGTTCTAAAGCTCTTTGGGAACCGCTTGCGTAGCCCCACAGACCTGGGGGCTGCGGGCTTTCCTGCTGCCTTCAGCCTTGACATGACCATTTCCCACTTGGTGCCGCGCCAGGCACAAAAATGGCTATACGGCTGAAGATAGGTCCCCCGCCCAAGGAGCCAGCAGGAAAAACTAGGCCTTGTTCTAAAGCTCTTTGGGAACCGCTTGCGTAGCCCCACAGACCTGGGGGCTGCGGTCCTTTCTGCTGCCTTCAGCCTCGAAACCACCCTTTCAAACTTGGCGCCGCGCCAGGCACAAAAATGGCCATACGGCTAGATATGGGTCCCCCGCCCAAGGAGCCAGCAGGGAAAACTATGCCTTCTTCTAAAGCTCTTTGGGAACCGCTTGCGTAGCCCCACAGACCTGGGGATGCGAGCTTTCCTGCTGCCTTCAGCCTTGACACCACCCTTTCCCACTTGGCGCCGCGCCAGGCACAAAAATGGCCATACGGCTGGAGATGGGTCCCCCGCACAACGAGCTAGCAGGGTAAAATAGGCCTTGTTCTAAAGCTCTTTGGGAACCGCTTGCATAGCCCCACAGACCTGGGGACTGCAGGCTTTCCTGCTGCCTTCAGCCTCCACACCACCCTTTCCCACTTGGTGCCACGCCAGGCACAAAAACAGCCATACGGCTGGGGATGGGTCCCCCGCCCAAGGAGCCAGCAGGGAAAACTATGTCTTGTTCTAAAGCTCTTTGGGAACCGCTTGCGTAGCCCCACAGACCTGGGGGCTGCGGGCTTTCCTGCTGCCTTCAGCCTCGACAACACCCTTTCCCACTTGGCGTCGCGCCAGGCACAAAAATGGCCATATGGCTGGAGATGGGTCGCCCACACAAGGAGCCAGCAGGGAAAACAATGCCTTGTTCTAAAGCTCTTTGGGAACCGCTTGCGTAGCCCAACAGACCTGGGGGCTGTGGGCTTTCCTGCTGCCTTCAGCCTCCACACCACTCTTTCCCACTTGGCGTCGCGCCAGGCACAATAATGGCTATACGGCTGGAGATGGGTCCCCCGCCCAAGGAGCCAACAGGGAAAACTAGGCCTTCTTCTAAAGCTCTTTGGGAACCGCTTGCGTAGCCCCAAAGACCTGGGGGCTACAGGTATTTCTGCTGCCTTCAGCCTCGACACCACCCTTTCCACTTGGCGTCGCGCCAGGCACAAAAACAGTCATACGGCTGGAGATGGGTCCCCCGCCCAAAGAGCCAGCAGGGTAAAATAGGCCTTGTTCTAAAGCTCTTTGGGAACCGCTTGCGTAGCCCAACAGACCTGGGGGCTGCGGGCTTTCCTGCTGCCTTCAGCCTTGACATGACCATTTCCCACTTGGTGCCGCGCCAGGCACAAAATTGGCTATACGGCTGGAGATGGGTCCCCCGCCCAAAGAGCCAGCAGGAAAAACTAGGCCTTGTTCTAAAGCTCTTTGGGAACCGCTTGCGTAGCCCCACAGACCTGGGGGCTGCGGGCTTTTCTGCTGCCTTCAGCCTCCACACCACACTTTCCCAATTGGCGCCGGGCCAGGCACAAAAACAGCCATACGGCTGGAGATGCGTCCCTCGCCGAAAGAACCAGCAGGGAAAACTAGGCCTTCTTCAAACATCTTTGGGAAACGATTGCGTAGCCCTACAGACCTGGGTGCTGCAGGTATTTCTGCTGCCTTCAGCCTCGACACCACCCTTTCCCACTTGGCGCGGCGCTAGGCACAAAAATGGCCATACGGCTGGAGATGGATCCCCAGCCCAAAGACCCAGCAGGGAAAACTATGCCTTGTTCTGAAGCTCTTTGGGAACCGCTTGCATAGCACCCACAGACCTGGGGGCTGCAGGCTTTCCTGCTGCCTTGTGCCTTGACATGACCCTTTGCCACTTGGCGCCGCGCTAGCTACAAAAATGGCCATACGGCTGGAGATGGGTCCCACGCCCAAAGAGCCAGCAGGGAAAACTATGCCTTGTTCTAAAGCTATTTGGGAACCTCTTGCGTAGCCCCACAGACCTGCGGGCTGCGGGCCTTCCTCCTGCCTTCAGCCTCGACACCACCCTTTCCCTCTTGGCGCCGCACCAGGCACAAAAATGGCCATACAACTGGAGATGGTTCCCCCTCCCAAAGACCCAGCAGGCAAAAATAGGCCTTGTTCTAAAGCTCTTTGGGAACCGCTTGCGTAGCCCCACAGACATGGGGGCTGCGGGCTTTCCTGCTGCCTTCAGCCTCGACACAACCCTTTCCCACTTGGTGCCACGCCAGGCACAAAAACAGCCATACGGCTGGAGATGGGTCCCCAGCCCAAAGAGCCAGCAGGGAAAACTATGCCTTGTTCTGAAGCTCTATGGGAACCGCTTGCGTAGCCCCACAGACCTGGGGGCTGCGGGCTTTCCTGCTGCCTTCAGCCTCGACATCACCCTTTCCCACTTGGCGCCGCGCCAGGGGCAAAAATCGCAATACGGCTGGAGATGGGTCCCCCGCCCAAGGAGCCAGCAGGGAAAACTAGGCCTTGTTCTAAAGCTATTAGGGAACCTCTTGCGTAGCCCCACAGACCTGGGGGCTGCGGGCTTTCCTGCTGCCTTCAGCCTCGACATCACCCTTTCCCACTTGGCGCCGCACCAGGCCCAAAAATGCCTATACGGCTGGAGATGGGTCCCCCGCACAAGGAGCCAGCAGGGAAAACTATGCCTTGTTCTAAAGCTCTTAGGGAACCGCTTGCGTAGCCCCACAGACGTGGGGCTGCGAGCTTTCCTGCTGCCTTCAGCCTCGACACCACCCTTTCCCACTTGGCGCCGTGCCAGGCACAAAAATGGCCATACGGCTGGAGATGGGTCCCCCGCCCAAGGAGCCAGCAGGGAAAACTGTGCCTTGTTCTAAAGCTCTTTGGGAACCGCTTGCGTAGCCACAAAGACCTTGGGGCTGCAGGCTTTCCTGCTGCCTTCAGCCTCAATAGTACGATTTCCCACTAGGTGTTGCTCCAGGCCCAAAAATGGCCATACGGCTGGAGATGGGTCCCCTGCCCAAGGAGCCAGCAGGGAAAACTATGCCTTGTTCTAAAGCTCTTAGGGAACCGCTTGCGTAGCCCCACAGACCTGGGGCTGCGAGCTTTCCTGCTGCCTTCAGACTCAACACCACCCTTTCCCACTTGGCGCCGCGCCAGGCACAAAAATGGCCATACGGCTGGAGATGGGTCCCCCGCCCAAGGAGCCAGCAGGGAAAACTATGCCGTGTTCTAAAGCTCTATGGGAACCGCTTGCGTAGCACCCACAGACCTGGGGGCTGCAGGCTTTCCTGCTGCCTTCAGCCTCAATACTACGCTTTCCCACTAGGTGTTGCTCCAGGCCCAAAAATGGCCATACGGCTGGAGATGGGTCCCCTGCCCAAGGAGCCAGCAGGGAAAACTATGCCTTGTTCTAAAGCTCTTTGGGAACCGCTTGCGTAGCCCCAAAGACCTGGGGGCTGCAGGCTTTCCTGCTGCCTTCAGCATCAATACTACGATTTCCCACTAGGTGTTGCTCCAGGCCCAAAAATGGCTATACGGCTGGAGATGGGTCCCCCGCCCAAGGAGCCAGCAGGGAAAACTATGCCTTGTTCTAAAGCTCTTTGGCAACCGCTTGCGTAGCCCCTCAGACCTGGGGCTGCGAGCTTTCCTGCTGCCCTCAGCCTCGACACCACCCTTTCCCACTTGGCGCCGCGCCAGGCACAAAAATGGCCATACGGCTGGAGATGGGTCCCCCGCCCAAGGAGCCAGCAGGAAAAACTATGCCGTGTTCTAAAGCTCTATGGGAACCGCTTGCGTAGCCCCACAGACCTGGGGGCTGCGGGCTTTCCTGCTGCCTTCAGCCTCGACATCACCCTTTCCCACTTGGCGCCGCGCCAGGGGCAAAAATGGCAATACGGCTGGAGATGGGTCCCCCGCCCAAGGAGACAGCAGGGAAAACTATGCCTTGTTCTAAAGTTATTAGGGAACCTCTTGCGTAGCCCCACAGACCTGGGGGCTGCGGGCTTTCCTGCTGCCTTCAGCCTCGACATCACCCTTTCCCACTTGGCGCCGCACCAGGCACAAAAATGGCCATACGGCTGGAGATGTGTCCCCCGCCCAAAGACCCAGAAGGGAAAACTAGGCCTTGTTCTAAAGTTCTTTGGGAACCGCTTGCGTAGCACCCACAGACCTGGGGGCTGCAGGCTTTCCTGCTGCCTTCAGCCTCAATACTACGATTTCCCACTAGGTGTTGCTCCAGGCCCAAAAATGGCCATACGGCTGGAGATGGGTCCCCCGCCCAAGGAGCCAGCAGGGAAAACTATGCCTTGTTCTAAAGCTCTTAGGGAACCGCTTGCGTAGCCCCACAGACCTGGGGGCTGCGGGCTTTCCTGCTGCCTTCAGCCTCGACACCACCCTGTCCCACTTGGCGCCGCACCAGGCACAAAAATGGCCATACGGCTGGAGATGTGTCCCCCGCCCAAAGACCCAGAAGGGAAAACTAGGCCTTGTTCTAAAGCTCTTTGGGAACCGCTTGCGTAGCACCCACAGACCTGGGGGCTGCAGGCTTTCCTGCTGCCTTCAGCCTCAATACTACGCTTTCCCACTAGGTGTTGCTCCAGGCCCAAAAATGGCCATACGGCTGGAGATGGGTCCCCCGCCCAAGGAGCCAGCAGGGAAAACTATGCCTTGTTCTAAAGCTCTTTGGGAACCGCTTGCGTAGCCCCAAAGACCTGGGGGCTGCAGGCTTTCCTGCTGCCTTCAGCCTCAATACTACGATTTCCCACTAGGTGTTGCTCCAGGCCCAAAAATGGCTATACGGCTGGAGATGGGTCCCCCGCCCAAGGAGCCAGCAGGGAAAACTATGCCTTGTTCTAAAGCTCTTAGGGAACCGCTTGCGTAGCCCAGCAGACCTGGGGCTGCGAGCTTTCCTGCTGCCTTCAGCCTCGACATCACCCTTTCCCACTTGGTGCCACGCCAGGCACAAAAATGGCCATATGGCTGGAAATGGGTCCCCCGCCCAAGGAGCCAGCAGGGAAAACTATGCCTTGTTTTAAAGCTATTTGGGAATCGCTTGCGTAGCCCCAAAGACCTGGGGGCTGCAGGCTTTTCTGCTGCCTTCAGCCTCAAAACCGCCCTTTCCACTTGGCGCCGCGCCAGGCACAAAAACGGCCATACGGCTGGAGATGGGTCCCCCGCCCAAAGACCCAGAAGGGAAAACTATGCCTTGTTCTAAAGCTCTTTGGGAACCGCTTGCGTAGCCCCACAGACCTGGGGGCTGCGGGCTTTCCTGCTGCCTTCAGCCTTGACATGACCATTTCCCACTTGGTGCCGCGCCAGCCACAAAAATGGCTATACGGCTGAAGATAGGTCCCCCGCCCAAGGAGCCAGCAAGAAAAACTAGGCCTTGTTCTAAAGCTCTTTGGGAACCGCTTACGTAGCCCCACAGACCTGGGGGCTGTGGTCCTTTCTGCTGCCTTCAGCCTCGAAACCACCCTTTCAAACTTGGCGCCGCGCCAGGCACAAAAATGGCCATACGGCTAGATATGGGTCCCCCGCCCAAGGAGCCAGCAGGGAAAACTATGACTTCTTCTAAAGCTCTTTCGGAACCTCTTGCGTAGCCCCACAGAACTGGGGGCTGCGGGCTTTTCTGCTGCCTTCAGCCTCCACACCACACTTTCCCAATTGGCGCCGCGCCAGGCACAAAAACAGCCATACGGCTGGAGATGCTTCCCTCGCCGAAAGAACCAGCAGGGAAAACTCGGCCTTCTTCAAAGATCTTTGGGAAACTATTGCGTAGCCCTACAGACCTGGGGGCTGCAGGTATTTCTGCTGCCCTCAGCCTCGACACCACCCTTTCCCACTTGGCGCCGCGCCAGGCACAAAAATGGCCATACGGCTGGAGATGGGTCCCCCGCCCAAGGAGCCAGCAGGGAAAACTATGCCGTGTTCTAAAGCTCTATGGGAACCGCTTGCGTAGCCCCACAGACCTGGGGGCTGCAGGCTTTCCTGCTGCCTTCAGCCTCGACATCACCCTTTCCCACTTGGCGCCGCGCCAGGCACAAAAATGGCCATACGGCTGGAGATGGGTCCCCCGCCCAAGGAGCCAGCAGGAAAAACTATGCCGTGTTCTAAAGCTCTATGGGAACCGCTTGCGTAGCCCCACAGACCTGGGGGCTGCGGGCTTTCCTGCTGCCTTCAGCCTCGACATCACCCTTTCCCACTTGGCGCCGCGCCAGGCACAAAAATGGCAATACGGCTGGAGATGGGTCCCCCGCCCAAGGAGACAGCAGGGAAAACTATGCCTTGTTCTAAAGTTATTAGGGAACCTCTTGCGTAGCCCCACAGACCTGGGGGCTGCGGGCTTTCCTGCTGCCTTCAGCCTCGACATCACCCTTTCCCACTTGGCGCCGCACCAGGCACAAAAATGGCCATACGGCTGGAGATGTGTCCCCCGCCCAAAGACCCAGAAGGGAAAACTAGGCCTTGTTCTAAAGTTCTTTGGGAACCGCTTGCGTAGCACCCACAGACCTGGGGGCTGCAGGCTTTCCTGCTGCCTTCAGCCTCAATACTACGATTTCCCACTAGGTGTTGCTCCAGGCCCAAAAATGGCCATACGGCTGGAGATGGGTCCCCCGCCCAAGGAGCCAGCAGGGAAAACTATGCCTTGTTCTAAAGCTCTTAGGGAACCGCTTGCGTAGCCCCACAGACCTGGGGGCTGCGGGCTTTCCTGCTGCCTTCAGCCTCGACACCACCCTGTCCCACTTGGCGCCGCACCAGGCACAAAAATGGCCATACGGCTGGAGATGTGTCCCCCGCCCAAAGACCCAGAAGGGAAAACTAGGCCTTGTTCTAAAGCTCTTTGGGAACCGCTTGCGTAGCACCCACAGACCTGGGGGCTGCAGGCTTTCCTGCTGCCTTCAGCCTCAATACTACGCTTTCCCACTAGGTGTTGCTCCAGGCCCAAAAATGGCCATACGGCTGGAGATGGGTCCCCCGCCCAAGGAGCCAGCAGGGAAAACTATGCCTTGTTCTAAAGCTCTTTGGGAACCGCTTGCGTAGCCCCAAAGACCTGGGGGCTGCAGGCTTTCCTGCTGCCTTCAGCCTCAATACTACGATTTCCCACTAGGTGTTGCTCCAGGCCCAAAAATGGCTATACGGCTGGAGATGGGTCCCCCGCCCAAGGAGCCAGCAGGGAAAACTATGCCTTGTTCTAAAGCTCTTAGGGAACCGCTTGCGTAGCCCAACAGACCTGGGGCTGCGAGCTTTCCTGCTGCCTTCAGCCTCGACATCACCCTTTCCCACTTGGTGCCACGCCAGGCACAAAAATGGCCATATGGCTGGAAATGGGTCCCCCGCCCAAGGAGCCAGCAGGGAAAACTATGCCTTGTTTTAAAGCTATTTGGGAATCGCTTGCGTAGCCCCAAAGACCTGGGGGCTGCAGGCTTTTCTGCTGCCTTCAGCCTCAAAACCGCCCTTTCCACTTGGCGCCGCGCCAGGCACAAAAACGGCCATACGGCTGGAGATGGGTCCCCCGCCCAAAGACCCAGAAGGGAAAACTATGCCTTGTTCTAAAGCTCTTTGGGAACCGCTTGCGTAGCCCCACAGACCTGGGGGCTGCGGGCTTTCCTGCTGCCTTCAGCCTTGACATGACCATTTCCCACTTGGTGCCGCGCCAGCCACAAAAATGGCTATACGGCTGAAGATAGGTCCCCCGCCCAAGGAGCCAGCAAGAAAAACTAGGCCTTGTTCTAAAGCTCTTTGGGAACCGCTTACGTAGCCCCACAGACCTGGGGGCTGTGGTCCTTTCTGCTGCCTTCAGCCTCGAAACCACCCTTTCAAACTTGGCGCCGCGCCAGGCACAAAAATGGCCATACGGCTAGATATGGGTCCCCCGCCCAAGGAGCCAGCAGGGAAAACTATGACTTCTTCTAAAGCTCTTTCGGAACCTCTTGCGTAGCCCCACAGAACTGGGGGCTGCGGGCTTTTCTGCTGCCTTCAGCCTCCACACCACACTTTCCCAATTGGCGCCGCGCCAGGCACAAAAACAGCCATACGGCTGGAGATGCTTCCCTCGCCGAAAGAACCAGCAGGGAAAACTCGGCCTTCTTCAAAGATCTTTGGGAAACTATTGCGTAGCCCTACAGACCTGGGGGCTGCAGGTATTTCTGCTGCCCTCAGCCTCGACACCACCCTTTCCCACTTGGCGCCGCGCCAGGCACAAAAATGGCCATACGGCTGGAGATGGGTCCCCCGCCCAAGGAGCCAGCAGGGAAAACTATGCCGTGTTCTAAAGCTCTATGGGAACCGCTTGCGTAGCCCCACAGACCTGGGGGCTGCAGGCTTTCCTGCTGCCTTCAGCCTCGACATCACCCTTTCCCACTTGGCGCCGCGCCAGGGGCAAATATGGCAATACGGCTGGAGATGGGTCCCCCGCCCAAGGAGACAGCAGGGAAAACTATGCCTTGTTCTAAAGTTATTAGGGAACCTCTTGCGTAGCCCCACAGACCTGGGGGCTGCGGGCTTTCCTGCTGCCTTCAGCCTCGACATCACCCTTTCCCACTTGGCGCCGCACCAGGCACAAAAATGGCCATATGGCTGGAGATGTGTCCCCCGCCCAAAGACCCAGAAGGGAAAACTAGGCCTTGTTCTAAAGCTCTTTGGGAACCGCTTGCGTAGCACCCACAGACCTGGGGGCTGCAGGCTTTCCTGCTGCCTTCAGCCTCAATACTACGTTTTCCCACTAGGTGTTGCTCAAGGCCCAAAAATGGCCATACGGCTGGAGATGGGTCCCCCGCCCAAGGAGCCAGCAGGGAAAACTATGCCTTGTTCTAAAGCTCTTAGGGAACCGCTTGCGTAGCCCCACAGACCTGGGGCTGCGAGCTTTCCTGCTGCCTTCAGCCTCAACACCACCCTTTCCCACTTGGCGCCGCGCCAGGCCCAAAAATGGCCATACGGCTGGAGATGGGTCCCCCGCCCAAGGAGCCAGCAGGGAAAACTATGCCGTGTTCTAAAGCTCTTTGGGAACCGCTTGCGTAGCCCCAAAGACCTGGGGGCTGCAGGCTTTCCTGGTGCCTTCAGCCTCAATACTACGCTTTCCCACTAGGTGTTGCTCCAGGCCCAAAAATGGCTATACGGCTGGAGATGGGTCCCCTGCCCAAGGAGCCAGCAGGGAAAACTATGCCTTGTTCTAAAGCTCTTTGGGAACCTCTTGCGTAGCCCAACAGACCTGGGGCTGCGAGCTTTCCTGCTGCCTTCAGCCTCGACACCACCCTTTCCCACTTTGCGCCGCGCCAGGCACAAAAATGGCCATATGGCTGGAGATGGGTCCCCCGCCCAAGGAGCCAGCAGGGAAAATTATGCCGTGTTCTAAAGCTCTATGGGAACCGCTTGCGTAGCCCCACAGACCTGGGGGCTGCGGGCTTTCCTGCTGCCTTCAGCCTCGACACCACCCTTTCCCTCTTGGCGCCGCGCCAGGGGCAAAAATGGCAATACGGCTGGAGATGGGTCCCCCGCCCAAGGAGCCAGCAGGGAAAACTAGGCCTTGTTCTAAAGCTCTTAGGGAACCTCTTGCGTAGCCCCACAGACCTGGGGGCTGCGGGCTTTCCTGCTGCCTTCAGCCTCGACATCACCCTTTCCCACTTGGCGCCGCACCAGGCACAAAAATGGCCATACGGCTGGAGATGTGTCCCCCGCCCAAAGACCCAGAAGGGAAAACTAGGCCTTGTTCTAAAGCTCTTTGGGAACCGCTTGCATAGCACCCACAGACCTGGGGGCTGCAGGCTTTCCTGCTGCCTTTAGCCTCAATACTACGCTTTCCCACTAGGTGTTGCTCCAGGCCCAAAAATGGCCATACGGCTGGAGATGGGTCCCCCGCCCAAGGAGCCAGCAGGGAAAACTAGGCCTTGTTCTAAAGCTCTTAGGGAACCTCTTGTGTAGCCCCACAGACCTGGGGGCTGCGGGCTTTCCTGCTGCCTTCAGCCTCAACACCACCCTTTCCAACTTGGCGCCGCACCAGGCACAAAAATGGCCATACGGCTGGAGATGGGTCCCCCGCCCAAGGAGCCAGCAGGGAAAACTAGACCTTGTTCTAAAGCTCTTAGGGAACCGCTTGCGTAGCCCAACAGACCTGGGGGCTGCGGGCTTTCCTGCTGTCTTCAGCCTTGAAATCACCCTTTCCCACTTGGCGCCGCGCCAGGAGCAAAAATGGCCATACGGCTGGAGATGGGTCCCCCACACAAGGAGCCAGAAGGGAAAACTATGCCTTGTTCTAAAGCTCTTTGGGAACCGCTTGCGTAGCCCCACAGACCTGGGGGCTGCGGGCTTTCCTGCTGCCTTCTGCCTTGACATGACCCTTTGACACTTGGCCCCGCGCTAGCTCCAAAAATGGCCATACGGCTGGAGATGGGTCACACGCCCAAAGAGCCAGCAGGGAAAACTATGCCTTGTTCTAAAGCTCTTTGGGAACCGCTTGCGTAGCACCCACAGACCTGGGGGCTGCGGGCTTTCCTGCTGCCTTCAGCCTCGACACAACCCTTTCCCACTTGGTGACGCGCCAGGCACAAAAATGGCCATATGGCTGGAAATGGGTCACCCGCCCAAGGAGCCAGCAGGGAAAACTATGCCTTGTTCTAAAGCTATTTGGGAATCGCTTGCGTAGCCCCAAAGACCTGGGGGCTACAGGTATTTCTGCTGCCTTCAGCCTCCACAGCACCCTTTCCACTTGGAGCCGCGCCAGGCACAAAAATGGCCATATGGCTGGAGATGGTTCCCCCACCCAAGGAGCCAGCAGGGAAAACTAGGCCTTGTTCTAAAGCTCTTTGGGAACCGCTTGCGTAACCCCACAGACCTGGGTGCTGCGGGCTGTCCTGCTGCCTTCAGCCTCGACACCACCCTTTCCCTCTTGGTGCCACGCCAGGCACAAAAACAGCCATACGGCTGGAGATGGGTCCCCCGCCCAAAGAGCCAGCAGGGAAAACTACGCCTTGTTCTAAAGCTCTTTGGGAACCGCTTGCGTAGCCCCACAGACCTGGGGGCTGCGGGCTTTCCTGCTGCCTTCAGCCTTGACATGACCATTTCCCACTTGGTGCCGCGCCAGGCACAAAAATGGCCATACGGCTGAAGATAGGTCCCCGGACCAAGGAGCCAGCAGGAAAAACTAGGCCTTGTTCTAAAGCTCTTTGGGAACCGCTTGCGTAGCCCCACAGACCTGGGGGCTGCGGTCCTTTCTGCTGCCTTCAGCCTCGAAACCACCCTTTCAAACTTGGCGCCGCGCCAGGCACAAAAATGGCCATACGGCTAGATATGGGTCCCCCGCCCAAGGAGCCAGCAGGGAAAACTATGCCTTCTTCTAAAGCTCTTTGGGAACCTCTTGCGTAGCCCCACAGACCTGGGGGCTGCGGGCTTTTCTGCTGCCTTCAGCCACCACACCACACTTTCCCAATTGGCGCCGCGCCAGGCACAAAAACAGCCATACGGCTGGAGATGCGTCCCTCGCCGAAAGAACCAGCAGGGAACACTAGGCCTTCTTCAAAGCTCTTAGGGAACCGCTTGCGTAGCCCCACAGACCTGGGGCTGCGAGCTTTCCTGCTGCCTTCAGCCTCGACACCACCCTTTCCCACTTGGCGCCGCGCCAGGCACAAAAATGGCCATACGGCTGGAGATGGGTCCCCCGCCCAAGGAGCCAGCAGGGAAAACTATGCCGTGTTCTGAAGCTCTATGGGAACCGCGTGCGTAGCCCCACAGACCTGGGGGCTGCGGGCTTTCCTGCTGCCTTCAGCCTCGACATCTCCCTTTCCCACTTGCCGCCGCGCCAGGGGCAAAAATGGCAATACGGCTGGAGATGGGTCCCCCGCCCAAGGAGCCAGCAGGGAAAACTAAGCCTTGTTCTAAAGCTCTTTGGGAACCGCTTGCGTAGCCCCACAGACCTGGGTGCTGCGGGCTTTCCTGCTGCCTTCAGCCTCGACAACACCCTTTCCCACTTGGCGTCGCGCCAGGCACAAAAATGGCCATATGGCTGGAGATGGGTCGCCCACACAAGGAGCCAGCAGGGAAAACAATGCCTTCTTCTAAAGCTCTTTGGGAACCGCTTGCGTAGCCCCACAGACCTGGGGGCTACGGGCTTTCCTGCTGCCTTCAGCCTCGACATCACCCTTTCCCACTTGGCGCCGCGCCAGGGGCAAAGATGGCAATACGGCTGGAGATGTGTCCCCCGCCCAAGGAGCCAGCAGGGAAAACTAGGCCTTGTTCTAAAGCTCTTAGGGAACCTCTTGCGTAGCCCCACAGACCTGGGGGCTGCGGGCTTTCCTGCTGCCTTCAGCCTCGACACCACCCTTTCCCACTTGGCGCCGCACCAGGCACAAAAATGGCCATACGGCTGGAGATGTGTCCCCCGCCCAAAGACCCAGAAGGGAAAACTAGGCCTTGTTCTAAAGCTCTTTGGGAACCGCTTGCGTAGCACCCACAGACCTGGGGGCTGCAGGCTTTCCTGCTGCCTTCAGCCTCAATACTACGCTTTCCCACTAGGTATTGCTCCAGGCCCAAAAATGGCCATACGGCTGGAGATGGGTCCCCCGCCCAAGGAGCCAGCAGGGAAAACTATGCCTTGTTCTAAAGCTCTTTGGGAACCGCTTGCGTAGCCCCAAAGACCTGGGGGCTGCAGGCTTTCCTGCTGCCTTCAGCCTCAATAGTACGATTTCCCACTAGGTGTTGCTCCAGGCCCAAAAATGGCCATACGGCTGGAGATGGGTCCCCCGCCCAAGGAGCCTGCAGGGAAAACTAGGCCTTGTTCTAAAGCTCTTAGGGAACCGCTTGCGTAGCCCCACAGACCTGGGGGCTGCAGGCTTTCCTGCTGCCTTCAGCCTCGACACCACCCTTTCCCACTTGGCATCACGCCAGGCACAAAAATGGCCATACGGCTGGAGATGTGTCCCCCGCGCAAAGACCCAGAAGGGAAAACTAGGCCTTGTTCTAAAGCTCTTTGGGAACCGCTTGCGTAGCACCCACAGACCTGGGGGCTGCAGGCTTTCCTGCTGCCTTCAGCCTCAATACTACGCTTTCCCACTAGGTGTTGCTCCAGGCCCAAAAATGGCCATACGGCTGGAGATGGGTCCCCCGCCCAAGGAGCCAGCAGGGAAAATTACGCCTTGTTCTAAAGCTCTTAGGGAACCACTTGCGTAGCCCCACAGACTTGGGGGCTGCGGGCTTTCCTGCTGCCTTCATCCTCCACACCACCCTTTCCCACTTGGTGTCGCGCCAGGCACAAAAATGGCCATATGGCTGGAGATGGGGCCCCCGCCCGAGGAGCCAGCAGGGAAAACTATGTCTTGTTCTAAAGCTCTTTGGGAACCGCTTGCGTAGCCCCACAGACCTGGGGGCTGCGGGCTTTTCTGCTGCCTTCAGCCTCCACACCACACTTTCCCAATTGGCGCCGCGCCAGGCACATAAACAGCCATACGGCTGGAGATGCGTCCCACGCCAAAACAACCAGCAGGGAAAACTAGGCCTTCTTCAAAGATTTTTGGGAAACGATTGCGTAGCCCTACAGACCTGGGTGCTGCAGGTATTTCTGCTGCCTTCAGCCTCGACACCACCCTTTCCACTTGGCGCCGCGCTAGGCACAAAAATGGCCATACGGCTGGAGATGGTTCCCCAGCCCAAAGACCCAGCAGGGAAAACTATGCCTTGTTCTAAAGCTCTTTGGGAACCGCTTGCGTAGCACCCACAGACCTGGGGGCTGCGGGCTTTCCTGCTGCCTTCAGCCTCGACACAACCCTTTCCCACTTGGTGACGCGCCAGGCACAAAAATGGCCATATGGCTGGAAATGGGTCACCCGCCCAAGGAGCCAGCAGGGAAAACTATGCCTTGTTCTAAAGCTATTTGGGAATCGCTTGCGTAGCCCCAAAGACCTGGGGGCTACAGGTATTTCTGCTGCCTTCAGCCTCCACAGCACCCTTTCCACTTGGAGCCGCGCCAGGCACAAAAATGGCCATATGGCTGGAGATGGTTCCCCCACCCAAGGAGCCAGCAGGGAAAACTAGGCCTTGTTCTAAAGCTCTTTGGGAACCGCTTGCGTAACCCCACAGACCTGGGTGCTGCGGGCTGTCCTGCTGCCTTCAGCCTCGACACCACCCTTTCCCTCTTGGTGCCACGCCAGGCACAAAAACAGCCATACGGCTGGAGATGGGTCCCCCGCCCAAAGAGCCAGCAGGGAAAACTACGCCTTGTTCTAAAGCTCTTTGGGAACCGCTTGCGTAGCCCCACAGACCTGGGGGCTGCGGGCTTTCCTGCTGCCTTCAGCCTTGACATGACCATTTCCCACTTGGTGCCGCGCCAGGCACAAAAATGGCCATACGGCTGAAGATAGGTCCCCGGACCAAGGAGCCAGCAGGAAAAACTAGGCCTTGTTCTAAAGCTCTTTGGGAACCGCTTGCGTAGCCCCACAGACCTGGGGGCTGCGGTCCTTTCTGCTGCCTTCAGCCTCGAAACCACCCTTTCAAACTTGGCGCCGCGCCAGGCACAAAAATGGCCATACGGCTAGATATGGGTCCCCCGCCCAAGGAGCCAGCAGGGAAAACTATGCCTTCTTCTAAAGCTCTTTGGGAACCTCTTGCGTAGCCCCACAGACCTGGGGGCTGCGGGCTTTTCTGCTGCCTTCAGCCACCACACCACACTTTCCCAATTGGCGCCGCGCCAGGCACAAAAACAGCCATACGGCTGGAGATGCGTCCCTCGCCGAAAGAACCAGCAGGGAACACTAGGCCTTCTTCAAAGCTCTTAGGGAACCGCTTGCGTAGCCCCACAGACCTGGGGCTGCGAGCTTTCCTGCTGCCTTCAGCCTCGACACCACCCTTTCCCACTTGGCGCCGCGCCAGGCACAAAAATGGCCATACGGCTGGAGATGGGTCCCCCGCCCAAGGAGCCAGCAGGGAAAACTATGCCGTGTTCTGAAGCTCTATGGGAACCGCGTGCGTAGCCCCACAGACCTGGGGGCTGCGGGCTTTCCTGCTGCCTTCAGCCTCGACATCTCCCTTTCCCACTTGCCGCCGCGCCAGGGGCAAAAATGGCAATACGGCTGGAGATGGGTCCCCCGCCCAAGGAGCCAGCAGGGAAAACTAAGCCTTGTTCTAAAGCTCTTTGGGAACCGCTTGCGTAGCCCCACAGACCTGGGTGCTGCGGGCTTTCCTGCTGCCTTCAGCCTCGACAACACCCTTTCCCACTTGGCGTCGCGCCAGGCACAAAAATGGCCATATGGCTGGAGATGGGTCGCCCACACAAGGAGCCAGCAGGGAAAACAATGCCTTCTTCTAAAGCTCTTTGGGAACCGCTTGCGTAGCCCCACAGACCTGGGGGCTACGGGCTTTCCTGCTGCCTTCAGCCTCGACATCACCCTTTCCCACTTGGCGCCGCGCCAGGGGCAAAGATGGCAATACGGCTGGAGATGTGTCCCCCGCCCAAGGAGCCAGCAGGGAAAACTAGGCCTTGTTCTAAAGCTCTTAGGGAACCTCTTGCGTAGCCCCACAGACCTGGGGGCTGCGGGCTTTCCTGCTGCCTTCAGCCTCGACACCACCCTTTCCCACTTGGCGCCGCACCAGGCACAAAAATGGCCATACGGCTGGAGATGTGTCCCCCGCCCAAAGACCCAGAAGGGAAAACTAGGCCTTGTTCTAAAGCTCTTTGGGAACCGCTTGCGTAGCACCCACAGACCTGGGGGCTGCAGGCTTTCCTGCTGCCTTCAGCCTCAATACTACGCTTTCCCACTAGGTATTGCTCCAGGCCCAAAAATGGCCATACGGCTGGAGATGGGTCCCCCGCCCAAGGAGCCAGCAGGGAAAACTATGCCTTGTTCTAAAGCTCTTTGGGAACCGCTTGCGTAGCCCCAAAGACCTGGGGGCTGCAGGCTTTCCTGCTGCCTTCAGCCTCAATAGTACGATTTCCCACTAGGTGTTGCTCCAGGCCCAAAAATGGCCATACGGCTGGAGATGGGTCCCCCGCCCAAGGAGCCTGCAGGGAAAACTAGGCCTTGTTCTAAAGCTCTTAGGGAACCGCTTGCGTAGCCCCACAGACCTGGGGGCTGCAGGCTTTCCTGCTGCCTTCAGCCTCGACACCACCCTTTCCCACTTGGCATCACGCCAGGCACAAAAATGGCCATACGGCTGGAGATGTGTCCCCCGCGCAAAGACCCAGAAGGGAAAACTAGGCCTTGTTCTAAAGCTCTTTGGGAACCGCTTGCGTAGCACCCACAGACCTGGGGGCTGCAGGCTTTCCTGCTGCCTTCAGCCTCAATACTACGCTTTCCCACTAGGTGTTGCTCCAGGCCCAAAAATGGCCATACGGCTGGAGATGGGTCCCCCGCCCAAGGAGCCAGCAGGGAAAATTACGCCTTGTTCTAAAGCTCTTAGGGAACCACTTGCGTAGCCCCACAGACTTGGGGGCTGCGGGCTTTCCTGCTGCCTTCATCCTCCACACCACCCTTTCCCACTTGGTGTCGCGCCAGGCACAAAAATGGCCATATGGCTGGAGATGGGGCCCCCGCCCGAGGAGCCAGCAGGGAAAACTATGTCTTGTTCTAAAGCTCTTTGGGAACCGCTTGCGTAGCCCCACAGACCTGGGGGCTGCGGGCTTTTCTGCTGCCTTCAGCCTCCACACCACACTTTCCCAATTGGCGCCGCGCCAGGCACATAAACAGCCATACGGCTGGAGATGCGTCCCACGCCAAAACAACCAGCAGGGAAAACTAGGCCTTCTTCAAAGATTTTTGGGAAACGATTGCGTAGCCCTACAGACCTGGGTGCTGCAGGTATTTCTGCTGCCTTCAGCCTCGACACCACCCTTTCCACTTGGCGCCGCGCTAGGCACAAAAATGGCCATACGGCTGGAGATGGTTCCCCAGCCCAAAGACCCAGCAGGGAAAACTATGCCTTGTTCTAAAGCTCTTTGGGAACCGCTTGCGTAGCACCCACAGACCTGGGGGCTGCGGGCTTTCCTGCTGCCTTCAGCCTCGACACAACCCTTTCCCACTTGGTGACGCGCCAGGCACAAAAATGGCCATATGGCTGGAAATGGGTCACCCGCCCAAGGAGCCAGCAGGGAAAACTATGCCTTGTTCTAAAGCTATTTGGGAATCGCTTGCGTAGCCCCAAAGACCTGGGGGCTACAGGTATTTCTGCTGCCTTCAGCCTCCACAGCACCCTTTCCACTTGGAGCCGCGCCAGGCACAAAAATGGCCATATGGCTGGAGATGGTTCCCCCACCCAAGGAGCCAGCAGGGAAAACTAGGCCTTGTTCTAAAGCTCTTTGGGAACCGCTTGCGTAACCCCACAGACCTGGGTGCTGCGGGCTGTCCTGCTGCCTTCAGCCTCGACACCACCCTTTCCCTCTTGGTGCCACGCCAGGCACAAAAACAGCCATACGGCTGGAGATGGGTCCCCCGCCCAAAGAGCCAGCAGGGAAAACTACGCCTTGTTCTAAAGCTCTTTGGGAACCGCTTGCGTAGCCCCACAGACCTGGGGGCTGCGGGCTTTCCTGCTGCCTTCAGCCTTGACATGACCATTTCCCACTTGGTGCCGCGCCAGGCACAAAAATGGCCATACGGCTGAAGATAGGTCCCCGGACCAAGGAGCCAGCAGGAAAAACTAGGCCTTGTTCTAAAGCTCTTTGGGAACCGCTTGCGTAGCCCCACAGACCTGGGGGCTGCGGTCCTTTCTGCTGCCTTCAGCCTCGAAACCACCCTTTCAAACTTGGCGCCGCGCCAGGCACAAAAATGGCCATACGGCTAGATATGGGTCCCCCGCCCAAGGAGCCAGCAGGGAAAACTATGCCTTCTTCTAAAGCTCTTTGGGAACCTCTTGCGTAGCCCCACAGACCTGGGGGCTGCGGGCTTTTCTGCTGCCTTCAGCCACCACACCACACTTTCCCAATTGGCGCCGCGCCAGGCACAAAAACAGCCATACGGCTGGAGATGCGTCCCTCGCCGAAAGAACCAGCAGGGAACACTAGGCCTTCTTCAAAGCTCTTAGGGAACCGCTTGCGTAGCCCCACAGACCTGGGGCTGCGAGCTTTCCTGCTGCCTTCAGCCTCGACACCACCCTTTCCCACTTGGCGCCGCGCCAGGCACAAAAATGGCCATACGGCTGGAGATGGGTCCCCCGCCCAAGGAGCCAGCAGGGAAAACTATGCCGTGTTCTGAAGCTCTATGGGAACCGCGTGCGTAGCCCCACAGACCTGGGGGCTGCGGGCTTTCCTGCTGCCTTCAGCCTCGACATCTCCCTTTCCCACTTGCCGCCGCGCCAGGGGCAAAAATGGCAATACGGCTGGAGATGGGTCCCCCGCCCAAGGAGCCAGCAGGGAAAACTAAGCCTTGTTCTAAAGCTCTTTGGGAACCGCTTGCGTAGCCCCACAGACCTGGGTGCTGCGGGCTTTCCTGCTGCCTTCAGCCTCGACAACACCCTTTCCCACTTGGCGTCGCGCCAGGCACAAAAATGGCCATATGGCTGGAGATGGGTCGCCCACACAAGGAGCCAGCAGGGAAAACAATGCCTTCTTCTAAAGCTCTTTGGGAACCGCTTGCGTAGCCCCACAGACCTGGGGGCTACGGGCTTTCCTGCTGCCTTCAGCCTCGACATCACCCTTTCCCACTTGGCGCCGCGCCAGGGGCAAAGATCGCAATACGGCTGGAGATGTGTCCCCCGCCCAAGGAGCCAGCAGGGAAAACTAGGCCTTGTTCTAAAGCTCTTAGGGAACCTCTTGCGTAGCCCCACAGACCTGGGGGCTGCGGGCTTTCCTGCTGCCTTCAGCCTCGACACCACCCTTTCCCACTTGGCGCCGCACCAGGCACAAAAATGGCCATACGGCTGGAGATGTGTCCCCCGCCCAAAGACCCAGAAGGGAAAACTAGGCCTTGTTCTAAAGCTCTTTGGGAACCGCTTGCGTAGCACCCACAGACCTGGGGGCTGCAGGCTTTCCTGCTGCCTTCAGCCTCAATACTACGCTTTCCCACTAGGTATTGCTCCAGGCCCAAAAATGGCCATACGGCTGGAGATGGGTCCCCCGCCCAAGGAGCCAGCAGGGAAAACTATGCCTTGTTCTAAAGCTCTTTGGGAACCGCTTGCGTAGCCCCAAAGACCTGGGGGCTGCAGGCTTTCCTGCTGCCTTCAGCCTCAATAGTACGATTTCCCACTAGGTGTTGCTCCAGGCCCAAAAATGGCCATACGGCTGGAGATGGGTCCCCCGCCCAAGGAGCCTGCAGGGAAAACTAGGCCTTGTTCTAAAGCTCTTAGGGAACCGCTTGCGTAGCCCCACAGACCTGGGGGCTGCAGGCTTTCCTGCTGCCTTCAGCCTCGACACCACCCTTTCCCACTTGGCATCACGCCAGGCACAAAAATGGCCATACGGCTGGAGATGTGTCCCCCGCGCAAAGACCCAGAAGGGAAAACTAGGCCTTGTTCTAAAGCTCTTTGGGAACCGCTTGCGTAGCACCCACAGACCTGGGGGCTGCAGGCTTTCCTGCTGCCTTCAGCCTCAATACTACGCTTTCCCACTAGGTGTTGCTCCAGGCCCAAAAATGGCCATACGGCTGGAGATGGGTCCCCCGCCCAAGGAGCCAGCAGGGAAAATTACGCCTTGTTCTAAAGCTCTTAGGGAACCACTTGCGTAGCCCCACAGACTTGGGGGCTGCGGGCTTTCCTGCTGCCTTCATCCTCCACACCACCCTTTCCCACTTGGTGTCGCGCCAGGCACAAAAATGGCCATATGGCTGGAGATGGGGCCCCCGCCCGAGGAGCCAGCAGGGAAAACTATGTCTTGTTCTAAAGCTCTTTGGGAACCGCTTGCGTAGCCCCACAGACCTGGGGGCTGCGGGCTTTTCTGCTGCCTTCAGCCTCCACACCACACTTTCCCAATTGGCGCCGCGCCAGGCACATAAACAGCCATACGGCTGGAGATGCGTCCCACGCCAAAACAACCAGCAGGGAAAACTAGGCCTTCTTCAAAGATTTTTGGGAAACGATTGTGTAGCCCTACAGACCTGGGTGCTGCAGGTATTTCTGCTGCCTTCAGCCTCGACACCACCCTTTCCACTTGGCGCCGCGCTAGGCACAAAAATGGCCATACGGCTGGAGATGGTTCCCCAGCCCAAAGACCCAGCAGGGAAAACTATGCCTTGTTCTAAAGCTCTTTGGGAACCGCTTGCTTAGCACCCACAGACGTGGGGGCTGCAGGCTTTCCTGCTGCCTTCAACCTCAATATTACGCTTTCCCACTAGGTGTCGCTCCAGGCACAAAAACAGCCATACGGCTGGAGATGGGTCCCCCGCCCAAGGAGCCAGCAGGGAAAACTAGGCCTTGTTCTAAAGCTATTTGGGAACCGCTTGCGTAGCCCCAGAGACCTGGGGGCTGCGGGCCTTCCTGCTGCCTTCAGCCTCGACACCACCCTTTCCCTCCTGTCGCCGCACCAGGCACAAAAATGGCCATATGGCTGGAGATGGGACGCCCGCACAAAGAGCCAGCAGGGAAAACTAGGCCTTGATCTAAAACTCTTTGGGAACCGCTTGCGTAGCCCCAAAGACCTGGGGGCTGCAGGTTTTTCTGCTGCCTTCAGCCTCAACACCACCCTTTCCCACTTGGCGCCGCGCCAGGCACAAAAATGGCCATACAGCTGGAGATGGTTCCCCCTCCCAAAGACCCAGCAGGGAAAAATAGGCCTTGTTCTAAAGCTCTTTGGGAACCGCTTGCGTAGCCCCACAGACCTGGGGGCTGCGGGCTTTCCTGCTGCCTTCAGCCTCGACATCACCCTTTCCCACTTGGCGCCGCGCCAGGCACAAAAATGGCCATACGGCTGGAGATGGGTCCCCCGCACAACGAGCTAGCAGGGTAAAATAGCCCTTGTTCTAAAGCTCTTTGGGAACCGCTTGCATAGCCCCACAGACCTGGGGGCTGCGGGCTTTCCTGCTGCCTTCAGCCTCCACACCACCCTTTCCCACTTGGTGCCACGCCAGGCACAAAAACAGCCATACGGCTGGGGATGGGTCCCCCGCCCAAGGAGCCAGCAGGGAAAACTAGGCCTTGTTCTAAAGCTCTTTGGGAACCCCTTGCGTAGCCCCACAGACCTGGGGGCTGCGGGCTTTCCTGCTGCCTTCAGCCTCGACAACACCCTTTCCCACTTGACGTCGCGCCAGGCACAAAAATGGCCATATGGCTGGAGATGTGTCCCCCGCCCAAAGACCCAGAAGGGAAAACTAGGCCTTGTTCTAAAGCTCTTTGGGAACCGCTTGCGTAGCACCCACAGACCTGGGGGCTGCAGGCTTTCCTGCTGCCTTCAGCCTCAATACTACGTTTTCCCACTAGGTGTTGCTCAAGGCCCAAAAATGGCCATACGGCTGGAGATGGGTCCCCCGCCCAAGGAGCCAGCAGGGAAAACTAGGCCTTGTTCTAAAGCTCTTAGGGAACCGCTTGCGTAGCCCCACAGACCTGGGGCTGCGAGCTTTCCTGCTGCCTTCAGCCTCAACACCACCCTTTCCCACTTGGCGCCGCGCCAGGCCCAAAAATGGCCATACGGCTGGAGATGGGTCCCCCGCCCAAGGAGCCAGCAGGGAAAACTATGCCGTGTTCTAAAGCTCTTTGGGAACCGCTTGCGTAGCCCCAAAGACCTGGGGGCTGCAGGCTTTCCTGCTGCCTTCAGCCTCAATACTACGCTTTCCCACTAGGTGTTGCTCCAGGCCCAAAAATGGCTATACGGCTGGAGATGGGTCCCCTGCCCAAGGAGCCAGCAGGGAAAACTATGCCTTGTTCTAAAGCTCTTTGGGAACCTCTTGCGTAGCCCAACAGACCTGGGGCTGCGAGCTTTCCTGCTGCCTTCAGCCTCGACACCACCCTTTCCCACTTTGCGCCGCGCCAGGCACAAAAATGGCCATATGGCTGGAGATGGGTCCCCCGCCCAAGGAGCCAGCAGGGAAAATTATGCCGTGTTCTAAAGCTCTATGGGAACCGCTTGCGTAGCCCCACAGACCTGGGGGCTGCGGGCTTTCCTGCTGCCTTCAGCCTCGACACCACCCTTTCCCTCTTGGCGCCGCGCCAGGGGCAAAAATGGCAATACGGCTGGAGATGGGTCCCCCGCCCAAGGAGCCAGCAGGGAAAACTAGGCCTTGTTCTAAAGCTCTTAGGGAACCTCTTGCGTAGCCCCACAGACCTGGGGGCTGCGGGCTTTCCTGCTGCCTTCAGCCTCGACATCACCCTTTCCCACTTGGCGCCGCACCAGGCACAAAAATGGCCATACGGCTGGAGATGTGTCCCCCGCCCAAAGACCCAGAAGGGAAAACTAGGCCTTGTTCTAAAGCTCTTTGGGAACCGCTTGCATAGCACCCACAGACCTGGGGGCTGCAGGCTTTCCTGCTGCCTTTAGCCTCAATACTACGCTTTCCCACTAGGTGTTGCTCCAGGCCCAAAAATGGCCATACGGCTGGAGATGGGTCCCCCGCCCAAGGAGCCAGCAGGGAAAACTAGGCCTTGTTCTAAAGCTCTTAGGGAACCTCTTGTGTAGCCCCACAGACCTGGGGGCTGCGGGCTTTCCTGCTGCCTTCAGCCTCAACACCACCCTTTCCAACTTGGCGCCGCACCAGGCACAAAAATGGCCATACGGCTGGAGATGGGTCCCCCGCCCAAGGAGCCAGCAGGGAAAACTAGACCTTGTTCTAAAGCTCTTAGGGAACCGCTTGCGTAGCCCAACAGACCTGGGGGCTGCGGGCTTTCCTGCTGTCTTCAGCCTTGAAATCACCCTTTCCCACTTGGCGCCGCGCCAGGAGCAAAAATGGCCATACGGCTGGAGATGGGTCCCCCACACAAGGAGCCAGAAGGGAAAACTATGCCTTGTTCTAAAGCTCTTTGGGAACCGCTTGCGTAGCCCCACAGACCTGGGGGCTGCGGGCTTTCCTGCTGCCTTCTGCCTTGACATGACCCTTTGACACTTGGCCCCGCGCTAGCTCCAAAAATGGCCATACGGCTGGAGATGGGTCACACGCCCAAAGAGCCAGCAGGGAAAACTATGCCTTGTTCTAAAGCTCTTTGGGAACCGCTTGCGTAGCACCCACAGACCTGGGGGCTGCGGGCTTTCCTGCTGCCTTCAGCCTCGACACAACCCTTTCCCACTTGGTGACGCGCCAGGCACAAAAATGGCCATATGGCTGGAAATGGGTCACCCGCCCAAGGAGCCAGCAGGGAAAACTATGCCTTGTTCTAAAGCTATTTGGGAATCGCTTGCGTAGCCCCAAAGACCTGGGGGCTACAGGTATTTCTGCTGCCTTCAGCCTCCACAGCACCCTTTCCACTTGGAGCCGCGCCAGGCACAAAAATGGCCATATGGCTGGAGATGGTTCCCCCACCCAAGGAGCCAGCAGGGAAAACTAGGCCTTGTTCTAAAGCTCTTTGGGAACCGCTTGCGTAACCCCACAGACCTGGGTGCTGCGGGCTGTCCTGCTGCCTTCAGCCTCGACACCACCCTTTCCCTCTTGGTGCCACGCCAGGCACAAAAACAGCCATACGGCTGGAGATGGGTCCCCCGCCCAAAGAGCCAGCAGGGAAAACTACGCCTTGTTCTAAAGCTCTTTGGGAACCGCTTGCGTAGCCCCACAGACCTGGGGGCTGCGGGCTTTCCTGCTGCCTTCAGCCTTGACATGACCATTTCCCACTTGGTGCCGCGCCAGGCACAAAAATGGCCATACGGCTGAAGATAGGTCCCCGGACCAAGGAGCCAGCAGGAAAAACTAGGCCTTGTTCTAAAGCTCTTTGGGAACCGCTTGCGTAGCCCCACAGACCTGGGGGCTGCGGTCCTTTCTGCTGCCTTCAGCCTCGAAACCACCCTTTCAAACTTGGCGCCGCGCCAGGCACAAAAATGGCCATACGGCTAGATATGGGTCCCCCGCCCAAGGAGCCAGCAGGGAAAACTATGCCTTCTTCTAAAGCTCTTTGGGAACCTCTTGCGTAGCCCCACAGACCTGGGGGCTGCGGGCTTTTCTGCTGCCTTCAGCCACCACACCACACTTTCCCAATTGGCGCCGCGCCAGGCACAAAAACAGCCATACGGCTGGAGATGCGTCCCTCGCCGAAAGACCCAGCAGGGAACACTAGGCCTTCTTCAAAGCTCTTAGGGAACCGCTTGCGTAGCCCCACAGACCTGGGGCTGCGAGCTTTCCTGCTGCCTTCAGCCTCGACACCACCCTTTCCCACTTGGCGCCGCGCCAGGCACAAAAATGGCCATACGGCTGGAGATGGGTCCCCCGCCCAAGGAGCCAGCAGGGAAAACTATGCCGTGTTCTGAAGCTCTATGGGAACCGCGTGCGTAGCCCCACAGACCTGGGGGCTGCGGGCTTTCCTGCTGCCTTCAGCCTCGACATCTCCCTTTCCCACTTGCCGCCGCGCCAGGGGCAAAAATGGCAATACGGCTGGAGATGGGTCCCCCGCCCAAGGAGCCAGCAGGGAAAACTAAGCCTTGTTCTAAAGCTCTTTGGGAACCGCTTGCGTAGCCCCACAGACCTGGGTGCTGCGGGCTTTCCTGCTGCCTTCAGCCTCGACAACACCCTTTCCCACTTGGCGTCGCGCCAGGCACAAAAATGGCCATATGGCTGGAGATGGGTCGCCCACACAAGGAGCCAGCAGGGAAAACAATGCCTTCTTCTAAAGGTCTTTGGGAACCGCTTGCGTAGCCCCACAGACCTGGGGGCTACGGGCTTTCCTGCTGCCTTCAGCCTCGACATCACCCTTTCCCACTTGGCGCCGCGCCAGGGGCAAAGATGGCAATACGGCTGGAGATGTGTCCCCCGCCCAAGGAGCCAGCAGGGAAAACTAGGCCTTGTTCTAAAGCTCTTAGGGAACCTCTTGCGTAGCCCCACAGACCTGGGGGCTGCGGGCTTTCCTGCTGCCTTCAGCCTCGACACCACCCTTTCCCACTTGGCGCCGCACCAGGCACAAAAATGGCCATACGGCTGGAGATGTGTCCCCCGCCCAAAGACCCAGAAGGGAAAACTAGGCCTTGTTCTAAAGCTCTTTGGGAACCGCTTGCGTAGCACCCACAGACCTGGGGGCTGCAGGCTTTCCTGCTGCCTTCAGCCTCAATACTACGCTTTCCCACTAGGTATTGCTCCAGGCCCAAAAATGGCCATACGGCTGGAGATGGGTCCCCCGCCCAAGGAGCCAGCAGGGAAAACTATGCCTTGTTCTAAAGCTCTTTGGGAACCGCTTGCGTAGCCCCAAAGACCTGGGGGCTGCAGGCTTTCCTGCTGCCTTCAGCCTCAATAGTACGATTTCCCACTAGGTGTTGCTCCAGGCCCAAAAATGGCCATACGGCTGGAGATGGGTCCCCCGCCCAAGGAGCCTGCAGGGAAAACTAGGCCTTGTTCTAAAGCTCTTAGGGAACCGCTTGCGTAGCCCCACAGACCTGGGGGCTGCAGGCTTTCCTGCTGCCTTCAGCCTCGACACCACCCTTTCCCACTTGGCATCACGCCAGGCACAAAAATGGCCATACGGCTGGAGATGTGTCCCCCGCGCAAAGACCCAGAAGGGAAAACTAGGCCTTGTTCTAAAGCTCTTTGGGAACCGCTTGCGTAGCACCCACAGACCTGGGGGCTGCAGGCTTTCCTGCTGCCTTCAGCCTCAATACTACGCTTTCCCACTAGGTGTTGCTCCAGGCCCAAAAATGGCCATACGGCTGGAGATGGGTCCCCCGCCCAAGGAGCCAGCAGGGAAAATTACGCCTTGTTCTAAAGCTCTTAGGGAACCACTTGCGTAGCCCCACAGACTTGGGGGCTGCGGGCTTTCCTGCTGCCTTCATCCTCCACACCACCCTTTCCCACTTGGTGTCGCGCCAGGCACAAAAATGGCCATATGGCTGGAGATGGGGCCCCCGCCCGAGGAGCCAGCAGGGAAAACTATGTCTTGTTCTAAAGCTCTTTGGGAACCGCTTGCGTAGCCCCACAGACCTGGGGGCTGCGGGCTTTTCTGCTGCCTTCAGCCTCCACACCACACTTTCCCAATTGGCGCCGCGCCAGGCACATAAACAGCCATACGGCTGGAGATGCGTCCCACGCCAAAACAACCAGCAGGGAAAACTAGGCCTTCTTCAAAGATTTTTGGGAAACGATTGCGTAGCCCTACAGACCTGGGTGCTGCAGGTATTTCTGCTGCCTTCAGCCTCGACACCACCCTTTCCACTTGGCGCCGCGCTAGGCACAAAAATGGCCATACGGCTGGAGATGGTTCCCCAGCCCAAAGACCCAGCAGGGAAAACTATGCCTTGTTCTAAAGCTCTTTGGGAACCGCTTGCTTAGCACCCACAGACGTGGGGGCTGCAGGCTTTCCTGCTGCCTTCAACCTCAATATTACGCTTTCCCACTAGGTGTCGCTCCAGGCACAAAAACAGCCATACGGCTGGAGATGGGTCCCCCGCCCAAGGAGCCAGCAGGGAAAACTAGGCCTTGTTCTAAAGCTATTTGGGAACCGCTTGCGTAGCCCCAGAGACCTGGGGGCTGCGGGCCTTCCTGCTGCCTTCAGCCTCGACACCACCCTTTCCCTCCTGTCGCCGCACCAGGCACAAAAATGGCCATATGGCTGGAGATGGGACGCCCGCACAAAGAGCCAGCAGGGAAAACTAGGCCTTGATCTAAAACTCTTTGGGAACCGCTTGCGTAGCCCCAAAGACCTGGGGGCTGCAGGTTTTTCTGCTGCCTTCAGCCTCAACACCACCCTTTCCCACTTGGCGCCGCGCCAGGCACAAAAATGGCCATACAGCTGGAGATGGTTCCCCCTCCCAAAGACCCAGCAGGTAAAAATAGGCCTTGTTCTAAAGCTCTTTGGGAACCACTTGCGTAGCCCCACAGACCTGGGGGCTGCGGGCTTTCCTGCTGCCTTCAGCCTCGACATCACCCTTTCCCACTTGGCGCCGCGCCAGGCACAAAAATGGCCATACGGCTGGAGATGGGTCCCCCGCACAACGAGCTAGCAGGGTAAAATAGCCCTTGTTCTAAAGCTCTTTGGGAACCGCTTGCATAGCCCCACAGACCTGGGGGCTGCGGGCTTTCCTGCTGCCTTCAGCCTCCACACCACCCTTTCCCACTTGGTGCCACGCCAGGCACAAAAACAGCCATACGGCTGGGGATGGGTCCCCCGCCCAAGGAGCCAGCAGGGAAAACTATGTCTTGTTCTAAAGCTCTTTGGGAACCCCTTGCGTAGCCCCACAGACCTGGGGGCTGCGGGCTTTCCTGCTGCCTTCAGCCTCGACAACACCCTTTCCCACTTGACGTCGCGCCAGGCACAAAAATGGCCATATAGCTGGAGATGGGTCCCCCGCCCAAGGAGCCAACAGGGAAAACTAGTCCTTGTTCTAAAGCTCTTTGGGAACCGCTTGCGTAGCCCCAAAGACCTGGGGGCTACAGGTATTTCTGCTGCCTTCAGCCTCCACAGCACCCTTTCCACTTGGAGCCGCGCCAGGCACAAAAATGGCCATATGGCTGGAGATGGTTCCCCCACCCAAGGAGCCAGCAGGGAAAACTAGGCCTTGTTCTAAAGCTCTTTGGGAACCGCTTGCGTAGCCCCACAGACCTGGGGGCTGCGGTCGTTTCTGCTGCCTTCAGCCTCGAAACCACCCTTTCAAACTTGGCGCCGCGCCAGGCACAAAAATGGCCATACGGCTAGATATGGGTCCCCCGCCCAAGGAGCCAGCAGGGAAAACTATGCCTTCTTCTAAAGCTCTTTGGGAACCTCTTGCGTAGCCCCACAGACCTGGGGGCTGCGGGCTTTTCACCTGCCTTCAGCCACCACACCACACTTTCCCAATTGGCGCCGCGCCAGGCACAAAAACAGCCATACGGCTGGAGATGCGTCCCTCGCCGAAAGAACCAGCAGGGAAAACTAGGCCTTCTTCAAAGCTCTTAGGGAACCGCTTGCGTAGCCCCACAGACCTGGGGCTGCGAGCTTTCCTGCTGCCTTCAGCCTCGACACCACCCTTTCCCACTTGGCGCCGCGCCAGGCACAAAAATGGCCATACGGCTGGAGATGGGTCCCCCGCCCAAGGAGCCAGCAGGGAAAACTATGCCGTGTTCTGAAGCTCTATGGGAACCGCGTGCGTAGCCCCACAGACCTGGGGGCTGCGGGCTTTCCTGCTGCCTTCAGCCTCGACATCTCCCTTTCCCACTTGCCGCCGCGCCAGGGGCAAAAATGGCAATACGGCTGGAGATGGGTCCCCCGCCCAAGGACCCAGCAGGGAAAACTAGGCCTTGTTCTAAAGCTCTTAGGGAACCTCTTGCGTAGCCCCACAGACCTGGGGGCTGCGGGCTTTCCTGCTGCCTTCAGCCTCGACACCACCCTTTCCCACTTGGCGCCGCACCAGGCACAAAAATGGCCATACGGCTGGAGATGTGTCCCCCGCCCAAAGACCCAGAGGGGAAAACTAGACCTTGTTCTAAAGCTCTTTGGGAACCGCTTGCGTAGCACCCACAGACCTGGGGGCTGCAGGCTTTCCTGCTGCCTTCAGCCTCAATACTACGCTTTCCCACTAGGTGTTGCTCCAGGCCCAAAAATGGCCATACGGCTGGAGAAGGGTCCCCCGCCCAAGGAGCCAGCAGGGAAAACTAAGCCTTGTTCTAAAGCTCTTTGGGAACCGCTTGCGTAGCCCCACAGAACTGGGGATGCGAGCTTTCCTGCTGCCTTCAGCCTTGACACCACCCTTTCCCACTTGGCGCCGCGCCAGGCACAAAAATGGCCATATGGCTGGAGATGGGTCCCCCGCCCATGGAGCCAGCAGGGAAAACTAGGCCTTGTTCTAAAGCTATTTGGGAACCGCTTGCGTAGCCCCACAGACCTGGGGGCTGCAGGCTTTTCTGCTGCCTTCAGACTCAAAACCGCCCTTTCCACTTGGCGCCGCGCCAGGCACAAAAATGGCCTTACAGCTGGAGATGGGTCCCCCGCACAACGAGCTAGCAGGTTAAAATAGGCCTTGTTCTAAAGCTCTTTGGGAACCGCTTGCGTAGCCCCACAGACCTGGGGGCTGCGGGCTTTCCTGCTGCCTACAGCCTCGACAACACCCTTTCCCACTTGGCGTCGCGCCAGGCACAAAAATGGCCATATGGCTGGAGATGGGTCGCCCACACAAGGAGCCAGCAGGGAAAACAATGCCTTCTTCTAAAGCTCTTTGGGAACCGCTTGCGTAGCCCCACAGACCTGGGGGCTACGGGCTTTCCTGCTGCCTTCAGCCTCGACATCACCCTTTCCCACTTGGCGCCGCGCCAGGGGCAAAGATGGCAATACGGCTGGAGATGTGTCCCCCGCCCAAGGAGCCAGCAGGGAAAACTAGGCCTTGTTCTAAAGCTCTTTGGGAACCACTTGCGTAGCCCCACAGACCTGGGGGCTGCGGGCTTTCCTGCTGCCTTCAGCCTCGACAACACCCTTTCCCACTTGACGTCGCGCCAGGCACAAAAATGGCCATATAGCTGGAGATGGGTCGCCCACACAAGGAGCCAGCAGGGAAAACAATGCCTTGTTCTAAAGCTCTTTGGGAACCGCTTGCGTAGCCCCAAAGACCTGGGGTCTACAGGTATTTCTGCTGCCTTCAGCCTCCACAGCACCCTTTCCACTTGGAGCCGCGCCAGGCACAAAAATGGCCATATGGCTGGAGATGGTTCCCCCACCCAAGGAGCCAGCAGGGAAAACTAGGCCTTGTTCTAAAGCTCTTTGGGAACCGCTTGCGTAACCCCACAGACCTGGGTGCTGCGGGCTGTCCTGCTGCCTTCAGCCTCGACACCACCCTTTCCCTCTTGGTGCCACGCCAGGCACAAAAACAGCCATACGGCTGGAGATGGGTCCCCCGCCCAAAGAGCCAGCAGGGAAAACTACGCCTTGTTCTAAAGCTCTTTGGGAACCGCTTGCGTAGGCCCACAGACCTGAGGGCTGCGGGCTTTCCTGCTGCCTTCAGCCTTGACATGACCATTTCCCACTTGGTGCCGTGCCAGGCACAAAAATGGCTATACGGCTGAAGATAGGTCCCCGGCCCAAGGAGCCAGCAGGAAAAACTAGGCCTTGTTCTAAAGCTCTTTGGGAACCGCTTGCGTAGCCCCACAGACCTGGGGGCTGCGGTCCTTTCTGCTGCCTTCAGCCTCGAAACCACCCTTTCAAACTTGGCGCCGCGCCAGGCACAAAAATGGCCATACGGCTAGATATGGGTCCCCCGCCCAAGGAGCCAGCAGGGAAAACTATGCCTTCTTCTAAAGCTCTTTGGGAACCTCTTGCGTAGCCCCACAGACCTGGGGGCTGCGGGCTTTTCTGCTGCCTTCAGCCACCACACCACACTTTCCCAATTGGCGCCGCGCCAGGCACAAAAACAGCCATACGGCTGGAGATGCGTCCCTCGCCGAAAGAACCAGCAGGGAAAACTAGGCCTTCTTCAAAGCTCTTAGGGAACCGCTTGCGTAGCACCCACAGACCTGGGGGCTGCAGGCTTTCCTGCTGCCTTCAGCCTCAATACTACGCTTTCCCACTAGGTGTTGCTCCAGGCCCAAAAATGGCCATACGGCTGCAGATGGGTCCCCCGCCCAAGGAGCCAGCAGGGAAAATTACGCCTTGTTCTAAAGCTCTTAGGGAACCACTTGCGTAGCCCCACAGACTTGGGGGCTGCGGGCTTTCCTGCTACCTTCATCCTCCACACCACCCTTTCCCACTTGGTGTCGCGCCAGGCACAAAAATGGCCATATGGCTGGAGATGGGGCCCCCGCCCGAGGAGCCAGCAGGGAAAACTATGTCTTGTTCTAAAGCTCTTTGGGAACCGCTTGCGTAGCCCCACAGACCTGGGGGCTGCGGGCTTTTCTGCTGCCTTCAGCCTCCACACCACACTTTCCCAATTGGCGCCGCGCCAGGCACATAAACAGCCATACGGCTGGAGATGCGTCCCACGCCAAAACAACCAGCAGGGAAAACTAGGCCTTCTTCAAAGATTTTTGGAAAACGATTGCGTAGCCCTACAGACCTGGGTGCTGCAGGTATTTCTGCTGCCTTCAGCCTCGACACCACCCTTTCCACTTGGCGCCGTGCTAGGCACAAAAATGGCCATACGGCTGGAGATGGTTCCCCAGCCCAAAGACCCAGCAGGGAAAACTATGCCTTGTTCTAAAGCTCTTTGGGAACCGCTTGCTTAGCACCCACAGACGTGGGGGCTGCAGGCTTTCCTGCTGCCTTCAACCTCAATATTACGCTTTCCCACTAGGTGTCGCTCCAGGCACAAAAACAGCCATACGGCTGGAGATGGGTCCCCCGCCCAAGGAGCCAGCAGGGAAAACTAGGCCTTGTTCTAAAGCTATTTGGGAACCGCTTGCGTAGCCCCACAGACCTGGGGGCTGCGGGCCTTCCTGCTGCCTTCAGCCTCGACACCACCCTTTCCCTCCTGTCGCCGCACCAGGCACAAAAATGGCCATATGGCTGGAGATGGGAAGCCCGCACAAAGAGCCAGCAGGGAAAACTAGGCCTTGATCTAAAACTCTTTGGGAACCGCTTGCGTAGCCCCAAAGACCTGGGGGCTGCAGGTTTTTCTGCTGCCTTCAGCCTCAACACCACCCTTTCCCACTTGGCGCCGCGCCAGGCACAAAAATGGCCATACAGCTGGAGATGGTTCCCCCTCCCAAAGACCCAGCAGGGAAAAATAGGCCTTGTTCTAAAGCTCTTTGGGAACCGCTTGCGTAGCCCCACAGACCTGGGGGCTGCGGGCTTTCCTGCTGCCTTCAGCCTCGACATCACCCTTTCCCACTTGGCGCCGCGCCAGCGGCAAAAATGGCAATACGGCTGGAGATGGGTCCCCCGCCCAAGGAGCCAGCAGGGAAAACTATGCCTTGTTCTAAAGCTCTTAAGGAACTGCTTGCGTAGCCCCACAGACCTGGGGATGCGAGCTTTCCTGCTGCCTTCAGCCTTGACACCACCCTTTCCCACTTGGCGCCGCGCCAGGCACAAAAATGGCCATACGGCTGGAGATGGGTCCCCCGCACAACGAGCTAGCAGGGTAAAATAGCCCTTGTTCTAAAGCTCTTTGGGAACCGCTTGCATAGCCCCACAGACCTGGGGGCTGCGGGCTTTCCTGCTGCCTTCAGCCTCCACACCACCCTTTCCCACTTGGTGCCACGCCAGGCACAAAAACAGCCATACGGCTGGGGATGGGTCCCCCGCCCAAGGAGCCAGCAGGGAAAACTATGTCTTGTTCTAAAGCTCTTTGGGAACCACTTGCGTAGCCCCACAGACCTGGGGGCTGCGGGCTTTCCTGCTGCCTTCAGCCTCCACACCACTCTTTCCCGCTTGGCGTCGCGCCAGGCACAAAAATGGCTATACGGCTGGAGATGGGTCCCCCGCCCAAGGAGCCAACAGGGAAAACTAGGCCTTCTTCTAAAGCTCTTTGGGAACCGCTTGCGTAGCCCAACAGACCTGGGGGCTGCGGGCTTTCCTGCTGCCTTCAGCCTCCACACCACTCTTTCCCGCTTGGCGTCGCGCCAGGCACAAAAATGGCTATACGGCTGGAGATGGGTCCCCCGCCCAAGGAGCCAACAGGGAAAACTAGGCCTTGTTCTAAAGCTCTTTGGGAACCGCTTGCGTAGCCCCAAAGACCTGGGGGCTACAGGTATTTCTGCTGCCTTCAGCCTCCACAGCACCCTTTCCACTTGGAGCCGCGCCAGGCACAAAAATGGCCATATGGCTGGAGATGGTTCCCCCACCCAAGGAGCCAGCAGGGAAAACTATGCCTTGTTCTAAAGCTCTTTGGGAACCGCTTGCGTAACCCCACAGACCTGGGTGCTGCGGGCTGTCCTGCTGCCTTCAGCCTCGACACCACCCTTTCCCTCTTGGTGCCACGCCAGGCACAAAAACAGCCATACGGCTGGAGATGGGTCCCCCGCCCAAAGAGCCAGCAGGGAAAACTACGCCTTGTTCTAAAGCTCTTTGGGAACCGCTTGCGTAGCCCCACAGACCTGGGGGCTGCGGGCCTTCCTGCTGCCTTCAGCCTCGACATGACCATTTCCCAATTGGTGCCGCGCCAGGCACAAAAATGGCTATACGGCTGAAGATAGGTCCCCGGCCCAAGGAGCCAGCAGGAAAAACTAGGCCTTGTTCTAAAGCTCTTTGGGAACCGCTTGCGTAGCCCCACAGACCTGGGGGCTGCGGTCCTTTCTGCTGCCTTCAGCCTCGAAACCACCCTTTCAAACTTGGCGCCGCGCCAGGCACAAAAATGGCCATACGGCTAGATATGGGTCCCCCGCCCAAGGAGCCAGCAGGGAAAACTATGCCTTCTTCTAAAGCTCTTTGGGAACCTCTTGCGTAGCCCCACAGACCTGGGGGCTGCGGGCTTTTCTGCTGCCTTCAGCCACCACACCACACTTTCCCAATTGGCGCCGCGCCAGGCACAAAAATGGCCATATGGCTGGAGATGGTTCCCCCACGCAAGGAGCCAGCAGGGAAAACTATGCCTTGTTCTAAAGCTCTTTGGGAACCGCTTGCGTAACCCCACAGACCTGGGTGCTGCGGGCTGTCCTGCTGCCTTCAGCCTCGACACCACCCTTTCCCTCTTGGTGCCACGCCAGGCACAAAAACAGCCATACGGCTGGAGATGGGTCCCCCGCCCAAAGAGCCAGCAGGGAAAACTACGCCTTGTTCTAAAGCTCTTTGGGAACCGCTTGCGTAGCCCCACAGACCTGGGGGCTGCGGGCCTTCCTGCTGCCTTCAGCCTCGACACCACCCTTTCCCTCCTGTCGCCGCACCAGGCACAAAAATGGCCATATGGCTGGAGATGGGACGCCCGCACAAAGAGCCAGCAGGGAAAACTAGGCCTTGATCTAAAACTCTTTGGGAACCGCTTGCGTAGCCCCAAAGACCTGGGGGCTGCAGGTTTTTCTGCTGCCTTCAGCCTCAACACCACCCTTTCCCACTTGGCGCCGCGCCAGGCACAAAAATGGCCATACAGCTGGAGATGGTTCCCCCTCCCAAAGACCCAGCAGGGAAAAATAGGCCTTGTTCTAAAGCTCTTTGGGAACCGCTTGCGTAGCCCCACAGACCTGGGGGCTGCGGGCTTTCCTGCTGCCTTCAGCCTCCACACCACCCTTTCCCACTTGGTGCCACGCCAGGCACAAAAACAGCCATACGGCTGGGGATGGGTCCCCCGCCCAAGGAGCCAGCAGGGAAAACTATGTCTTGTTCTAAAGCTCTTTGGGAACCACTTGCGTAGCCCCACAGACCTGGGGGCTGCGGGCTTTCCTGCTGCCTTCAGCCTCCACACCACTCTTTCCCGCTTGGCGTCGCGCCAGGCAAAAAAATGGCTATACGGCTGGAGATGGGTCCCCCGCCCAAGGAGCCAACAGGGAAAACTAGGCCTTCTTCTAAAGCTCTTTGGGAACCGCTTGCGTAGCCCAACAGACCTGGGGGCTGCGGGCTTTCCTGCTGCCTTCAGCCTCCACACCACTCTTTCCCGCTTGGCGTCGCGCCAGGCACAAAAATGGCTATACGGCTGGAGATGGGTCCCCCGCCCAAGGAGCCAACAGGGAAAACTAGGCCTTGTTCTAAAGCTCTTTGGGAACCGCTTGTGTAGCCCCAAAGACCTGGGGGCTACAGGTATTTCTGCTGACTTCAGCCTCCACAGCACCCTTTCCACTTGGAGCCGCGCCAGGCACAAAAATGGCCATATGGCTGGAGATGGTTCCCCCACCCAAGGAGCCAGCAGGGAAAACTATGCCTTGTTCTAAAGCTCTTTGGGAACCGCTTGCGTAACCCCACAGACCTGGGTGCTGCGGGCTGTCCTGCTGCCTTCAGCCTCGACACCACCCTTTCCCTCTTGGTGCCACGCCAGGCACAAAAACAGCCATACGGCTGGAGATGGGTCCCCCGCCCAAAGAGCCAGCAGGGAAAACTAGGCCTTGTTCTAAAGCTCTTAGGGAACCTCTTGCGTAGCCCCACAGACCTGGGGGCTGCGGGCTTTCCTGCTGCCTTCAGCCTTGACATGACCATTTCCCACTTGGTGCCGCGCCAGGCACAAAAATGGCTATACGGCTGAAGATAGGTCCCCGGCCCAAGGAGCCAGCAGGAAAAACTAGGCCTTGTTCTAAAGCTCTTTGGGAACCGCTTGCGTAGCCCCACAGACCTGGGGGCTGCGGTCCTTTCTGCTGCCTTCAGCCTCGAAACCACCCTTTCAAACTTGGCGCCGCGCCAGGCACAAAAATGGCCATACGGCTAGATATGGGTCCCCCGCCCAAGGAGCCAGCAGGGAAAACTATGCCTTCTTCTAAAGCTTTTTGGGAACCTCTTGCGTAGCCCCACAGACCTGGGGGCTGCGGGCTTTTCTGCTGCCTTCAGCCACCACACCACACTTTCCCAATTGGCGCCGCGCCAGGCACAAAAACAGCCATACGGCTGGAGATGCGTCCCTCGCCGAAAGAACCAGCAGGGAAAACTAGGCCTTCTTCAAAGCTCTTAGGGAACCGCTTGCGTAGCCCCACAGACCTGGGGCTGCGAGCTTTCCTGCTGCCTTCAGCCTCGACACCACCCTTTCCCACTTGGCGCCGCGCCAGGCACAAAAACGGCCATACGGCTGGAGATGGGTCCCCCGCCCAAGGAGCCAGCAGGGAAAACTATGCCGTGTTCTGAAGCTCTATGGGAACCGCGTGCGTAGCCCCACAGACCTGGGGGCTGCGGGCTTTCCTGCTGCCTTCAGCCTCGACATCTCCCTTTCCCACTTGCCGCCGCGCCAGGGGCAAAAATGGCAATACGGCTGGAGATGGGTCCCCCACCCAAGGAGCCAGCAGGGAAAACTAGGCCTTGTTCTAAAGCTCTTAGGGAACCTCTTGCGTAGCCCCACAGACCTGGGGGCTGCGGGCTTTCCTGCTGCCTTCAGCCTCGACACCACCCTTTCCCACTTGGCGCCGCACCAGGCACAAAAATGGCCATACGGCTGGAGATGTGTCCCCCGCCCAAAGACCCAGAGGGGAAAACTAGACCTTGTTCTAAAGCTCTTTGGGAACCGCTTGCATAGCACCCACAGACCTGGGGGCTGCATGCTTTCCTGCTGCCTTCAGCCTCAATACTACGCTTTCCCACTAGGTGTTGCTCCAGGCCCAAAAATGGCCATACGGCTGGAGAAGGGTCCCCCGCCCAAGGAGCCAGCAGGGAAAACTAAGCCTTGTTCTAAAGCTCTTTGGGAACCGCTTGCGTAGACCCACAGAACTGGGGATGCGAGCTTTCCTGCTGCCTTCAGCCTTGACACCACCCTTTCCCACTTGGCGCCGCGCCAGGCACAAAAATGGCCATACGGCTGGAGATGGGTCCCCCGCCCATGGAGCCAGCAGGGAAAACTAGGCCTTGTTCTAAAGCTATTTGGGAACCGCTTGCGTAGCCCCACAGACCTGGGGGCTGCAGGCTTTTCTGCTGCCTTCAGACTCAAAACCGCCCTTTCCACTTGGCGCCGCGCCAGGCACAAAAATGGCCTTACAGCTGGAGATGGGTCCCCCGCACAACGAGCTAGCAGGTTAAAATAGGCCTTGTTCTAAAGCTCTTTGGGAACCGCTTGCGTAGCCCCACAGACCTGGGGGCTGCGGGCTTTCCTGCTGCCTTCAGCCTCGACAACACCCTTTCCCACTTGGCGTCGCGCCAGGCACAAAAATGGCCATATGGCTGGAGATGGGTCGCCCACACAAGGAGCCAGCAGGGAAAACAATGCCTTCTTCTAAAGGTCTTTGGGAACCGCTTGCGTAGCCTCACAGACCTGGGGGCTACGGGCTTTCCTGCTGCCTTCAGCCTCGACATCACCCTTTCCCACTTGGCGCCGCGCCAGGGGCAAAGATGGCAATACGGCTGGAGATGTTTCCCCCGCCCAAGGAGCCAGCAGGGAAAACTAGGCCTTGTTCTAAAGCTCTTAGGGAACCTCTTGCGAAGCCCCACAGACCTGGGGGCTGCGGGCTTTCCTGCTGCCTTCAGCCTCGACACCACCCTTTCCCACTTGGCGCCGCACCAGGCACAAAAATGGCCATACGGCTGGAGATGTGTCCCCCGCCCAAAGACCCAGAAGGGAAAACTAGGCCTTGTTCTAAAGCTCTTTGGGAACCGCTTGCGTAGCACCCACAGACCTGGGGGCTGCAGGCTTTCCTGCTGCCTTCAGCCTCAATACTACGCTTTCCCACTAGGTGTTGCTCCAGGCCCAAAAATGGCCATACGGCTGGAGATGTGTCCCCCGCCCAAGGAGCCAGCAGGGAAAACTATGCCTTGTTCTAAAGCTCTTTGGGAACCGCTTGCGTAGCCCCAAAGACCTGGGGGCTGCAGGCTTTCCTGCTGCCTTCAGCCTCAATAGTACGATTTCCCACTAGGTGTTGCTCCAGGCCCAAAAATGGCCATACGGCTGGAGATGGGTCCCCCGCCCAAGGAGCCAGCAGGGAAAACTAGGCCTTGTTCTAAAGCTCTTAGGGAACCGCTTGCGTAGCCCCACAGACCTGGGGGCTGCAGGCTTTCCTGCTGCCTTCAGCCTCGACACCACCCTTTCCCACTTGGCGCCGCACCAGGCACAAAAATGGCCATACGGCTGGAGATGTGTCCCCCGCGCAAAGACCCAGAAGGGAAAACTAGGCCTTGTTCTAAAGCTCTTTGGGAACCGCTTGCGTAGCACCCACAGACCTGGGGGCTGCAGGCTTTCCTGCTGCCTTCAGCCTCAATACTACGCTTTCCCACTAGGTGTTGCTCCAGGCCCAAAAATGGCCATACGGCTGGAGATGGGTCCCCCGCCCAAGGAGCCAGCAGGGAAAATTACGCCTTGTTCTAAAGCTCTTAGGGAACCACTTGCGTAGCCCCACAGACTTGGGGGCTGCGGGCTTTCCTGCTGCCTTCATCCTCCACACCACCCTTTCCCACTTGGTGTCGCGCCAGGCACAAAAATGGCCATATGGCTGGAGATGGGGCCCCCGCCCGAGGAGCCAGCAGGGAAAACTATGTCTTGTTCTAAAGCTCTTTGGGAACCGCTTGCGTAGCCCCACAGACCTGGGGGCTGCGGGCTTTTCTGCTGCCTTCAGCCTCCACACCACACTTTCCCAATTGGCGCCGCGCCAGGCACATAAACAGCCATACGGCTGGAGATGCGTCCCACGCCAAAACAACCAGCAGGGAAAACTAGGCCTTCTTCAAAGATTTTTGGGAAACGATTGCGTAGCCCTACAGACCTGGGTGCTGCAGGTATTTCTGCTGCCTTCAGCCTCGACACCACCCTTTCCACTTGGCGCCGCGCTAGGCACAAAAATGGCCATACGGCTGGAGATGGTTCCCCAGCCCAAAGACCCAGCAGGGAAAACTATGCCTTGTTCTAAAGCTCTTTGGGAACCGCTTGCTTAGCACCCACAGACGTGGGGGCTGCAGGCTTTCCTGCTGCCTTCAACCTCAATATTACGCTTTCCCACTAGGTGTCGCTCCAGGCACAAAAACAGCCATACGGCTGGAGATGGGTCCCCCGCCCAAGGAGCCAGCAGGGAAAACTAGGCCTTGTTCTAAAGCTATTTGGGAACCGCTTGCGTAGCCCCACAGACCTGGGGGCTGCAGGCCTTCCTGCTGCCTTCAGCCTCGACACCACCCTTTCACTCCTGTCGCCGCACCAGGCACAAAAATGGCCATATGGCTGGAGATTGGACGCCCGCACAAAGAGCCAGCAGGGAAAACTAGGCCTTGATCTAAAACTCTTTGGGAACCGCTTGCGTAGCCCCAAAGACCTGGGGGCTGCAGGTTTTTCTGCTGCCTTCAGCCTCGACACCACCCTTTCCCACTTGGCGCCGCGCCAGGCACAAAAATGGCCATACAGCTGGAGATGGTTCCCCCTCCGAAAGATCCAGCAGGCAAAAATAGGCCTTGTTCTAAAGCTCTTTGGGAACCGCTTGCGTAGCCCCACAGACCTGGGGGCTGCGGGCTTTCCTGCGGCCTTCAGCCTCGACACCACCCTTTCCCACTTCGTGCCACGCCAGACACAAAAACAGCCATACGGCTGGAGATGGGTCCCCCGCCCAAAGAGCCAGCAGGGAAAACTATGCCTTGTTCTAAAGCTCTTTGGGAACCGCTTGCGTAGCCCCCCAGAACTGGGGGCTGCAAGCTTTCCTGCTGCCTCAGCCTCCACACCACCCTTTCCCACTTGGTGCCACGCCAGGCACAAAAACAGCCATACGGCTGGAGATGGGTCCCCCGCCCAAAGAGCCAGCAGGGAAAAGTATGCCTTGTTCTAAAGCTCTTTGGGAACCACTTGCGTAGCACCCAAGAACTGGGGGCTGCAAGCTTTCCTGCTGCCTTCAGCCTCCACACCACCCTTTCCCACTTGGCATCGCGCCAGGCACAAAAATGGCCATATGGCTGGAGATGGGTCCCCCGCCAAAGGAGCCAGCAGGGAAAACTATGCCTTGTTATAAAGCTCTTTGGGAATCACTTGCGTAGCCCCACAGACCTGGGGGCTGCGGGCTTTCCTGCTGCCTTCAGCCTTGACATGACCAATTCCCACTTGGTGCCACACCAGGCACAAAAATGCCTATACGGCTGAAGATAGGTACCCCGCCCAAGGAGCCAGCAGGGAAAACTAGGCCTTGTTCTAAAGCTATTTGGGAACCTCTTGCCTAGCCCCAGAGACCTGGGGGCTGCGGGCTTTCCTGCTGCCTTCAGCCTCGACACCACCGTTTCCCACTTGGTGCGGCACCAGGCACAAAAAAGGCCATACAGCTGGAGATGGGTCCCCCGCCCAAGGAGCCAGCAGGGAAAACTATGCCGTGTTCTGAAGCTCTATGGGAACCGCGTGCGTAGCCCCACAGACCTGGGGGCTGCGGGCTTTCCTGCTGCCTTCAGCCTCGACATCTCCCTTTCCCACTTGCCGCCGCGCCAGGGGCAAAAATGGCAATACGGCTGGAGATGGGTCCCCCACCCAAGGAGCCAGCAGGGAAAACTAGGCCTTGTTCTAAAGCTCTTAGGGAACCTCTTGCGTAGCCCCACAGACCTGGGGGCTGCGGGCTTTCCTGCTGCCTTCAGCCTCGACACCACCCTTTCCCACTTGGCGCCGCACCAGGCACAAAAATGGCCATACGGCTGGAGATGTGTCCCCCGCCCAAAGACCCAGAGGGGAAAACTAGACCTTGTTCTAAAGCTCTTTGGGAACCGCTTGCATAGCACCCACAGACCTGGGGGCTGCATGCTTTCCTGCTGCCTTCAGCCTCAATACTACGCTTTCCCACTAGGTGTTGCTCCAGGCCCAAAAATGGCCATACGGCTGGAGAAGGGTCCCCCGCCCAAGGAGCCAGCAGGGAAAACTAAGCCTTGTTCTAAAGCTCTTTGGGAACCGCTTGCGTAGCCCCACAGAACTGGGGATGCGAGCTTTCCTGCTGCCTTCAGCCTTGACACCACCCTTTCCCACTTGGCGCCGCGCCAGGCACAAAAATGGCCATACGGCTGGAGATGGGTCCCCCGCCCATGGAGCCAGCAGGGAAAACTAGGCCTTGTTCTAAAGCTATTTGGGAACCGCTTGCGTAGCCCCACAGACCTGGGGGCTGCAGGCTTTTCTGCTGCCTTCAGACTCAAAACCGCCCTTTCCACTTGGCGCCGCGCCAGGCACAAAAATGGCCTTACAGCTGGAGATGGGTCCCCCGCACAACGAGCTAGCAGGTTAAAATAGGCCTTGTTCTAAAGCTCTTTGGGAACCGCTTGCGTAGCCCCACAGACCTGGGGGCTGCGGGCTTTCCTGCTGCCTTCAGCCTCGACAACACCCTTTCCCACTTGGCGTCGCGCCAGGCACAAAAATGGCCATATGGCTGGAGATGGGTCGCCCACACAAGGAGCCAGCAGGGAAAACAATGCCTTCTTCTAAAGGTCTTTGGGAACCGCTTGCGTAGCCTCACAGACCTGGGGGCTACGGGCTTTCCTGCTGCCTTCAGCCTCGACATCACCCTTTCCCACTTGGCGCCGCGCCAGGGGCAAAGATGGCAATACGGCTGGAGATGTTTCCCCCGCCCAAGGAGCCAGCAGGGAAAACTAGGCCTTGTTCTAAAGCTCTTAGGGAACCTCTTGCGAAGCCCCACAGACCTGGGGGCTGCGGGCTTTCCTGCTGCCTTCAGCCTCGACACCACCCTTTCCCACTTGGCGCCGCACCAGGCACAAAAATGGCCATACGGCTGGAGATGTGTCCCCCGCCCAAAGACCCAGAAGGGAAAACTAGGCCTTGTTCTAAAGCTCTTTGGGAACCGCTTGCGTAGCACCCACAGACCTGGGGGCTGCAGGCTTTCCTGCTGCCTTCAGCCTCAATACTACGCTTTCCCACTAGGTGTTGCTCCAGGCCCAAAAATGGCCATACGGCTGGAGATGTGTCCCCCGCCCAAGGAGCCAGCAGGGAAAACTATGCCTTGTTCTAAAGCTCTTTGGGAACCGCTTGCGTAGCCCCAAAGACCTGGGGGCTGCAGGCTTTCCTGCTGCCTTCAGCCTCAATAGTACGATTTCCCACTAGGTGTTGCTCCAGGCCCAAAAATGGCCATACGGCTGGAGATGGGTCCCCCGCCCAAGGAGCCAGCAGGGAAAACTAGGCCTTGTTCTAAAGCTCTTAGGGAACCGCTTGCGTAGCCCCACAGACCTGGGGGCTGCAGGCTTTCCTGCTGCCTTCAGCCTCGACACCACCCTTTCCCACTTGGCGCCGCACCAGGCACAAAAATGGCCATACGGCTGGAGATGTGTCCCCCGCGCAAAGACCCAGAAGGGAAAACTAGGCCTTGTTCTAAAGCTCTTTGGGAACCGCTTGCGTAGCACCCACAGACCTGGGGGCTGCAGGCTTTCCTGCTGCCTTCAGCCTCAATACTACGCTTTCCCACTAGGTGTTGCTCCAGGCCCAAAAATGGCCATACGGCTGGAGATGGGTCCCCCGCCCAAGGAGCCAGCAGGGAAAATTACGCCTTGTTCTAAAGCTCTTAGGGAACCACTTGCGTAGCCCCACAGACTTGGGGGCTGCGGGCTTTCCTGCTGCCTTCATCCTCCACACCACCCTTTCCCACTTGGTGTCGCGCCAGGCACAAAAATGGCCATATGGCTGGAGATGGGGCCCCCGCCCGAGGAGCCAGCAGGGAAAACTATGTCTTGTTCTAAAGCTCTTTGGGAACCGCTTGCGTAGCCCCACAGACCTGGGGGCTGCGGGCTTTTCTGCTGCCTTCAGCCTCCACACCACACTTTCCCAATTGGCGCCGCGCCAGGCACATAAACAGCCATACGGCTGGAGATGCGTCCCACGCCAAAACAACCAGCAGGGAAAACTAGGCCTTCTTCAAAGATTTTTGGGAAACGATTGCGTAGCCCTACAGACCTGGGTGCTGCAGGTATTTCTGCTGCCTTCAGCCTCGACACCACCCTTTCCACTTGGCGCCGCGCTAGGCACAAAAATGGCCATACGGCTGGAGATGGTTCCCCAGCCCAAAGACCCAGCAGGGAAAACTATGCCTTGTTCTAAAGCTCTTTGGGAACCGCTTGCTTAGCACCCACAGACGTGGGGGCTGCAGGCTTTCCTGCTGCCTTCAACCTCAATATTACGCTTTCCCACTAGGTGTCGCTCCAGGCACAAAAACAGCCATACGGCTGGAGATGGGTCCCCCGCCCAAGGAGCCAGCAGGGAAAACTAGGCCTTGTTCTAAAGCTCTTAGGGAACCGCTTGCGTAGCCCCACAGACCTGGGGGCTGCAGGCCTTCCTGCTGCCTTCAGCCTCGACACCACCCTTTCACTCCTGTCGCCGCACCAGGCACAAAAATGGCCATATGGCTGGAGATGGGACGCCCGCACAAAGAGCCAGCAGGGAAAACTAGGCCTTGATCTAAAACTCTTTGGGAACCGCTTGCGTAGCCCCAAAGACCTGGGGGCTGCAGGTTTTTCTGCTGCCTTCAGCCTCGACACCACCCTTTCCCACTTGGCGCCGCGCCAGGCACAAAAATGGCCATACAGCTGGAGATGGTTCCCCCTCCGAAAGACCCAGCAGGCAAAAATAGGCCTTGTTCTAAAGCTCTTTGGGAACCGCTTGCGTAGCCCCACAGACCTGGGGGCTGCGGGCTTTCCTGCGGCCTTCAGCCTCGACACCACCCTTTCCCACTTCGTGCCACGCCAGACACAAAAACAGCCATACGGCTGGAGATGGGTCCCCCGCCCAAAGAGCCAGCAGGGAAAACTATGCCTTGTTCTAAAGCTCTTTGGGAACCGCTTGCGTAGCCCCCCAGAACTGGGGGCTGCAAGCTTTCCTGCTGCCTCAGCCTCCACACCACCCTTTCCCACTTGGTGCCACGCCAGGCACAAAAACAGCCATACGGCTGGAGATGGGTCCCCCGCCCAAAGAGCCAGCAGGGAAAAGTATGCCTTGTTCTAAAGCTCTTTGGGAACCACTTGCGTAGCACCCAAGAACTGGGGGCTGCAAGCTTTCCTGCTGCCTTCAGCCTCCACACCACCCTTTCCCACTTGGCATCGCGCCAGGCACAAAAATGGCCATATGGCTGGAGATGGGTCCCCCGCCAAAGGAGCCAGCAGGGAAAACTATGCCTTGTTATAAAGCTCTTTGGGAATCACTTGCGTAGCCCCACAGACCTGGGGGCTGCGGGCTTTCCTGCTGCCTTCAGCCTTGACATGACCAATTCCCACTTGGTGCCACACCAGGCACAAAAATGCCTATACGGCTGAAGATAGGTACCCCGCCCAAGGAGCCAGCAGGGAAAACTAGGCCTTGTTCTAAAGCTATTTGGGAACCTCTTGCCTAGCCCCAGAGACCTGGGGGCTGCGGGCTTTCCTGCTGCCTTCAGCCTCGACACCACCGTTTCCCACTTGGTGCGGCACCAGGCACAAAAAAGGCCATATGGCTGGACATGGGTCGCCCGCACAAGGAGCCAGAAGGGAAAACTATGCCTTGTTCTAAAGCTCTTTGGGAACCACTTGCGTAGCCCCACAGACCTGGGGGCTGCAGGTTTTTCTGCTGCCTTCAGCCTCGACACCACCCTTTCCCACTTGGCGCCGCACCAGGCACAAAAATGGTCATACAGCTGGAGATGGTTCCCCCGCCCAAAGACACGGCAGGGAAAACTAGGCCTTGTTCTAAAGCTATTTGGGAACCGCTTGCGTAGCCCCAAAGACCTGGGGGCTGCAGGCTTTTCTGCTGCCTTGGGCCTCAAAACCGCCCTTTCCACTTAGCGCCGCGCCAGGCACAAAAATGGCCATACAGCTGGAGATGGGTCCCCCGCACAACGAGCTAGCAGGGTAAAATAGCCCTTGTTCTAAAGCTCTTTGGGAACCGCTTGCATAGCCCCACAGACCTGGGGGCTGCGGGCTTTCCTGCTGCCTTCAGCCTCAAAACCACCCTTTCACACTTGGTGCCACGCCAGGCACAAAAACAGCCATACGGCTGGAGATGGGTCCCCCGCCCAAAATACCCAGCAGGGAAAACAATGCCTTCTTCTAAAGCTCTTTGGGAACCGCTTGCGTAGCCCCACAGACCTGGGGGCTGAGGGCTTTCCTGCTGCCTTCAGCCTCGACACCACCCTTTCCCACTTGGCGCCGCGCCAGGCACAAAAATGGCTATACGGCTGGAGATGGGTCCCCCGCCCGAGCAGCCAGCACGGAAAACTATGTCTTGTTCTAAAGCTCTTTGGGAACGGCTTGCGTAGCCCCACAGACCTGGGGGCTGCGGGCTTTCCTGCTGTCTTCAGCCTCGACAACACCCTTTCCCACTTGGCGTCGCGCCAGGCAAAAAAATGGCCATATGGCTGGAGATGGGTCGCCCGCACAAGGAGCCAGCAGGGAACACAATGCCTTCTTCTAAAGCTCTTTGGGAACCGCTTCCGTAGCCCCACAGAGCTGGGGGCTGCGGGCTTTCCTGCTGCCTTCAGCCTCCACACCACTCTTTCCCACTTGGCGTCGCGCCAGGCACAAAAATGCCTATACGGCTGGAGATGGGTCCCCCGCCCAAGGAGCCAACAGGGAAAACTAGGCCTTATTCTAAAGTTCTTTGGGAACCGCTTGCGTAGCCCCACAGACCTGGGGGCTGCGGGCTTTTCTGCTGCCTTCAGCCTCCACACCACACTTTCCCAATTGGCGCCGCGCCAGGCACAAAAACAGCCATACGGCTGGAGCTGCGTCCCACGCCGAAACAACCAGCAGGGAAAACTAGGCCTTCTTCAAAGATTTTTGGGAAACGATTGCGTAGCCCTACAGACCTGGGTGCTGCAGGTATTTCTGCTGCCTTCAGCCTCGACAACACCCTTTCCCACTTGGCGCCGCGCTAGGCACAAAAATGGCCATACGGCTGGAGATGGTTCCCCAGCCCAAAGACCCAGCAGGGAAAACTATGCCTTGTTCTAAAGCTCTTTGGGAACCGCTTGCGTAGCACCCACAGACCTGGGGGCTGCAGGCTTTCCTGCTGCCTTCAACCTCAATATTACGCTTTCCCACTAGGTGTCGCTCCAGGCACAAAAACAGCCATACGGCTGGAGATGGGTCCCCCGCCCAACGAGCCAGCAGGGAAAACTATGCCTTGTTCTAAAGCTATTTGGGAACCGCTTGCGTAGCCCCACAGACCTGGGGGCTGCGGGCCTTCCTGCTGCCTTCAGCCTCGACACCACCCTTTCCCTCCTGTCGCCGCACCAGGCACAAGAATGGCCATATGGCTGGAGATGGGTCGCCCGCACAAGGAGCCAGCAGGGAAAACTAGGCCTTGATCTAAAACTCTTTGGGAACCGCTTGCGTAGCCCCAAAGACCTGGGGGCTGCAGGTTTTTCTGCTGCCTTCAGCCTCGACACCACCCTTTCCCACTTGGCGCCGCGCCAGGCACAAAAATGGCCATACAGCTGGAGATGGTTCCCCCTCCCAAAGACCCAGCAGGCAAAAATAGGCCTTGTTCTAAAGCTCTTTGAGAACCGCTTGCGTAGCCCCACAGACCTGGGGGCTGCGGGCTTTCCTGCTGCCTTCAGCCTCGACACCACCCTTTCCCACTTGGTGCCACGCCAGGCACAAAAACAGCCATACGGCTGGAGATGGGTCCCCCGCCCAAAGAGCCAGCAGGGAAAACTATGCCTTGTTCTAATGCGCTTTGGGAACCGCTTGCGTAGCCCCCCAGAACTGGGGGCTGCAAGCTTTCCTGCTGCCTTCAGCCTCCACACCACCCTTTCCCACTTGGCGTCGCGCCAGGCACAAAAATGGCCATATGGCTGGAGATGGGTTCCCCGCACAAGGAGCCAGCAGGGAAAACTAGGCCTTGTTATAAAGCTCTTTGGGAACCGCTTGCGTAGGCCCACAGGCCTGAGGGCTGCGGGCTTTCCTGCTGCCTTCACCCTCCACACCACCCTATCCCACTTGGTGCCACGCCAGGTACAAAAACAGCCATACGGCTGGAGATGCGTCCCACGCCGAAAGAACCAGCAGGGAAAACTAGGCTTTCTTCAAAGCTCTTTGGGAACCGCTTGCATAGACCCACAGACCTGGGGGCTGCGGGCTTTCCTGCTGCCTTCAGCCTCAAAAACACCATTTCCCACTTGGCGCCGCACCAGGCCCAAAAATGGCTATACGGCTGGAGATGGGTCCCCCACCCAAGGAGCCAGGAGGGAAAACTATGCCTTGTTCTAAAGCTCTTTGGGAACCCCTTGCGTAGACCCACAGACCTGAGGGCTGCGGGCTTTCCTGCTGCCTTCAGCCTCGACACCACCCTTTCCCACTTGGCGCCGCGCCAGGCACAAAAATGACCATACGTCTGGAGATGGGTCCCCCGCCCAAGGGGCCAGCAGGGAAAACTAGGCCTTGTTCTAAAGCTCTTTGGGAACCTCTTGCGGAACCCCACAGACCTGGGGGCTGCGGGCTTTCCTGCTGCCTTCAGCCTCCACACCACCCTTTCCCACTTGACGCCGCGCCAGGCACAAAAATGGCCATACGGCTGGAGATAGGTCCCCCGCCAAAGGAGCCAGCAGGGAAAGCTATGCCTTGTTCTAAAGCTCTTTGGGAATCACTTGCGTAGCCCCACAGACCTGGGGGCTGCGGGCTTTCCTGCTGCCTTTAGCCTTGACATGACCATTTCCCACTTGGTGCCGCACCAGGCACAAAAATGCCTATACGGCTGAAGATAGGTCCCCCGCCCAAGGAGCCAGCAGGGAAAACTAGGCCTTGTTCTAAAGCTCTTTGGGAACCGCTTGCGTAGCCCCACAGACTTGGGGGCTGCGGGCTTTCCTGCTGCCTTCAGCCTCCACACAACCCTTTCCCACTTGGTGCCACGCCAGGCACAAAAACAGCCGTACGGCTGGAGATGGGTCCCCCGCCCAAAGAGCCAGAAGGGAAAACTACGCCTTGTTCTAAAGCTCTTTGGGAACCGCTTGCGTAGCCCCACAGACCTGGGGGCTGCGGGCCTTCCTGCTGCCTTCAGCCTCGACACCATCCTTTCCCACTTGGCATCACGCCAGGCACAAAAATGGCCATATGGCTGGAGATGGGTCCCCCTCACAAGGAGCCAGCAGGGAAAACAATGCCTTGTTCTAAAGCTCTTTGGGAACCGCTTGCGTAGCCCCACAGACCTGAGGGCTGCGGGCTTTCCTGCTGCCTTCACCCTCCACACCACCCTTTCCCACTTGGCGCCGCACCAGGCACAAAAATGGCCATACGGCTGGAGATGGGTCCCCCACCCAAGGAGCCAGCAGGGAAAACTATGCCTTGTTCTAAAGCTCTTTGGGACCCGCTTGCGTAGCCCCATAGACCTGGGGGCTGCGGGCTTTCCTGCTGCCTTCATCTTGACATGACCATTTCCCACTTGGTGCCGCACCAGTCACAAAAATGCCTATACGGCTGAAGATAGGTCCCCCGCCCAAGGAGCCAGCAGGAAAAACTAGGCCTTGTTCTAAAGCTATTTGGGAAACTCTTGCGTAGCCCCACACACCTGGGGGCTGCGGGCTTTCCTACTGCCTTAAGCCTCCACACCACCCATTCCCACTTGGCGCCGCACCAGGCACAAAAATGGCCATATGGTTGGAGATGGGTCGCCCGCACAAGGAGCCAGCAGGGAAAACTAGGCCTTGTTCTAAAGCTATTTGGGAAACTCTTGCGTAGCCCCACAGACCTGGGGGCTGCAGGCTTTCCTGCTGCCTTCAGCCTCGACACAACCCTTTCCCACTTGTTGCCGCGCCAGGCACAAAAATGGCCTTACAGCTGGAGATGGGTCCCCCGCCCAAAGACCCTGAAGGGAAAACTGTGCCTTGTTCTAAAGCTCTTTGGGAACCGCTTGGGTAGCACCCACAGACCTGGGGGCTGCAGGCTTTCCTGCTGCCTTCAACGTCAATACTACGCTTTCCGACTAGGTGTCGCTCCAGGCCCAAAAATGGCCATACGGCTGGAGATGGGTCCCCCGCCCAAGGAACCAGCAAGGAAAACTATGCCTTGTTCTAAAGCTCTTTGGGAACCGCTTGCGTAGCCCCACAGACCTGGGGGCTGCGGGCTTTCCTGCTGCCTTCAGCCTCCACACCACCCTTTCCCACTTGGCGTAGCGCCAGGCACAAAAATGGCTATACGGTTGGAGATGGGTCTCCCGCCCAAGGAGCCAGCAGGGAAAACTAGGCCTTGTTCTAAAGCTCTTTGGGAACCGCTTCCGTAGCCCCAAAGACCTGGGGGCTGCAGGCTTTCCTGCTGCCTTCAGCCTCGACACCACCCTTTCCCACTTGGCGCCGCACCAGGCACAAAAATGGCCATACGGCTGGAGATGGGTCCCCCGCCCAAGGAGCCAGCAGGGAAAACTAGGCCTTGTTCTAAAGCTCTTAGGGAACCTCTTGCGTAGCCCCACAGACCTGGGGGCTGCGGGCTTTCCTGCTGCCTTCAGCCTCGACACCACCCTTTCCCACTTGGCGCCGCACCAGGCACAAAAATGGCCATACGGCTGGAGATGTGTCCCCCGCCCAAAGACCCAGAAGGGAAAACTAGGCCTTGTTCTAAAGCTCTTTGGGAACCGCTTGCGTAGCACCCACAGACCTGGGGGCTGCAGGCTTTCCTGCTGCCTTCAGCCTCAATACTACGCTTTCCCACTAGGTGTTGCTCCAGGCCCAAAAATGGCCATACGGCTGGAGATGTGTCCCCCGCCCAAAGACCCAGCAGGGAAAACTACGCCTTGTTCTAAAGCTCTTTGGGAACCGCTTGCGTAGCCCACAGACCTGGGGGCTGCGGGCTTTCCTGCTGCCTTCTGCCTTGACATGACCCTTTGACACTTGGCGCCGCGCTAGCTACAAAAATGTCCATACGGCTGGAGATGTGTCCCACGCCCAAAGAGCCAGCAGGGAAAACTATGCCTTGTTCTAAAGCTCTTTGGGAACCGCTTGCGTAGCCCACAGACCTGGGGGCTGCGGGCTTTCCTGCTGCCTTCAGCCTCGACACAACCCTTTCCCACTTGGTGCCGCGCCAGGCACAAAAATGGCCATATGGCTGGAAATGGGTCACCCGCCCAAGGATCCAGCAGGGAAAACTAGGCCTTGTTCTAAAGCTATTTGGAAATCGCTTGCGTAGCCCCAAAGACCTGGGGGCTGCAGGCTTTTCTGCTGCCTTCAGCCTCAAAACCGCCCTTTCCACTTGGCGCCGCGCCAGGCACAAAAATGGCCATACGGCTGGAGATGGGTCCCCCGCCCAAAGACCCAGAAGGGAAAACTATGCCTTGTTCTAAAGCTCTTTGGGAACCGCTTGCGTAGCCCCACAGACCTGGGGGCTGCGGTCCTTTCTGCTGCCTTCAGCCTCGAAACCACCCTTTCAAACTTGGCGCCGCGCCAGGCACAAAAATGGCCATACGGCTAGATATGGCTCCCCCGCCCAAGGAGCCAGCAGGGAAAACTATGCCTTCTTCTAAAGCTCTTTGGGAACCGCTTGCGTAGCCCCACAGACCTGGGGGCTGCGGGCTTTTCTGCTGCCTTCAGCCTCCACACCACACTTTCCCAATTGGCGCCGCGCCAGGCAAAAAAACAGCCATACGGCTGGAGATGCGTCCCTCGCCGAAAGGACCAGCAGGGAAAACTAGGCCTTCTTCAAAGATCTTTGGGAAACGATTGCGTAGCCCTACAGACCTGGGTGCTGCAGGTATTTCTGCTGCCTTCAGCCTCGACACCACCCTTTCCCACTTTGCGCCGCGCTAGGCACAAAAATGGCCATACGGCTGGAGATGGATCCCCAGCCCAGAGACCCAGCAGGGAAAACTATGCCTTGTTCTGAAGCTCTTTGGGAACCGCTTGCGTAGCACCCACAGCCCTGGGGGCTGCAGGCTTTCCTGCTGCCTTCAACCTCAATATTACGCTTTCCCACTAGGTGTCGCTCCAGGCACAAAAATGGCCATAAGGCTAGATATGGGTCCCCCGCCCAAGGAGCCAGCAGGGAAAACTATGCCTTGTTCTAAAGCTATTTGGGAACCTCTTGCGTAGCCCCACAGAACTGGGGGCTGCGGGCCTTCCTGCTGCCTTCAGCCTCGACACCACCCTTTCCCTCTTGGCGCCGCACCAGGCACAAAAATGGCCATACGGCTGGAGATGGGTCCCCAGCCCAAAGACCCAGCAGGGAAAACTAGGCCTTGTTCTAAAGCTCTTTGGGAACCGCTTGCGTAGCACCCACAGACCTGGGGGCTGCAGGCTTTCCTGCTGCCTTCAACCTCAATATTACGCTTTCCCACTAGGTGTCGCTCCAGGCACAAAAATGGCCATAAGGCTAGACATGGGTCCCCCGCCCAAGGAGCCAGCAGGGAAAACTAAGCCTTGTTCTAAAGCTCTTAGGGAACTTCTTGCGTAGCCCCACAGACCTGGGGGCTGCGGGCCTTCCTGCTGCCTTCAGCCTCGACACCACCCTTTCCCACTTGGCGCCGCGCCAGTCACAAAAATGGCCATACGTCTGGACAATGGTCCCCCGCCCAAGGAGCCAGCAGGGAAAACTAGGCCTTGTTCTAAAGCTCTTTGGGAACCGCTTGCGTAGCCCCACAGACCTGGGGGCTGCGGGCTTTCCTGCTGCCTTCAGCCTCGACACAACCCTTTCCCACTTGGTGCCACGCCAGGCACAAAAACAGCCATACGGCTGGAGATGGGTCCCCAGCCCAAAGAGCCAGCAGGGAAAACTATGCCTTATTCTAAAGCTCTTTGGGAACCGCTTGCGTAGCCCCACAGACCTGGGGGCTGCGGGCTTTCCTGCTGCCTTCAGCCTCGACACCACCCTTTCCCACTTGGCGCCGCACCAGGCACAAAAATGGCCATACGGCTGCAGATGTGTCCCCCGCCCAAAGACCCAGAAGGGAAAACTAGGCCTTGTTCTAAAGCTCTTTGGGAACCGCTTGCGTAGCACCCACAGACCTGGGGGCTGCAGGCTTTCCTGCTGCCTTCAGCCTCAATACTACGCTTTCCCACTAGGTGTTGCTCCAGGCCCAAAAATGGCCATACGGCTGGAGATGGGTCCCCCGCCCAAGGAGCCAGCAGGGAAAACTATGCCTTGTTCTAAAGCTCTTAAGGAACCGCTTGCGTAGCCCCACAGACCTGGGGATGCGAGCTTTCCTGCTGCCTTCAGCGTTGACACCACCCTTTCCCACTTGGCGCCGCGCCAGGCACAAAAATGGCCATACGGCTGGAGATGGGTCCCCCGCACAACGAGCTAGCAGGGTAAAATAGGCCTTGTTCTAAAGCTCTTTGGGAACCGCTTGCATAGACCCACAGACCTGGGGGCTGCGGGCTTTCCTGCTGCCTTCAGCCTCCACAACACCCTTTCCCACTTGGTGCCACGCCAGGCACAAAAACAGCCATACGGCTGGGGATGGGTCCCCCGCCCAAGGAGCCAGCAGGGAAAACTATGTCTTGTTCTAAAGCTCTTTGGGAACCTCTTGCGTAGCCCCACAGACCTGGGGGCTGCGGGCTTTCCTGCTGCCTTCAGCCTCGACAACACCCTTTCCCACTTGGCGTCGCGCCAGGCACAAAAATGGCCATATGGCTGGAGATGGGTCGCCCACACAAGGAGCCAGCAGGGAAAACAATGCCTTCTTCTAAAGCTCTTTGGGAACCGCTTGCGTAGCCCAACAGACCTGGGGGCTGCAGGCTTTCCTGCTGCCTTCAGCCTCCACACCACTCTTTCCCACTTGGCGTCGCGCCAGGCACAAAAATGGCTATACGGCTGGAGATGGGTCCCCCGCCCAAGGAGCCAGCAGGGAAAACTAGGCCTTCTTCTAAAGCTCTTTGGGAACCGCTTCCGTAGCCCCAAAGACCTGGGGGCTACAGGTATTTCTGCTGCCTTCAGCCTCGACACCACCCTTTCCACTTGGCGTCGCGCCAGGCACAAAAACAGCCATACGGCTGGAGATGGGTCCCCCGCCCAAAGAGCCAGCAGGGAAAACTAGGCCTTGTTCTAAAGCTCTTTGGGAACCGCTTGCCTAGCCCCACAGACCTTGGGGCTGCGGGCTTTCCTGCTGCCTTCAGCCTTGACATGACCATTTCCCACTTGGTGCCGCGCCAGGCACAAAACTGGCTATACGGCTGGAGATGGGTCCCCCGCCCAAAGAGCCAGCAGGAAAAACTAGGCCTTGTTCTAAAGCTCTTTGGGAACCGCTTGCGTAGCCCCACAGACCTGGGGGCTGCGGGCTTTTCTGCTGCCTTCAGCCTCCACACCACACTTTCCCAATTGGCGCCGGGCCAGGCACAAAAACAGCCATACGGCTGGAGATGCGTCCCTTGCCGAAAGAACCAGCAGGGAAAACTAGGCCTTCTTCAAAGATCTTTGGGAAACGATTGCGTAGCCCTACAGACCTGGGTGCTGCAGGTATTTCTGCTGCCGTCAGCCTCGACACCACCCTTTCCCACTTGGCGCGGCGCTAGGCACAAAAATGGCCATACGGCTGGAGATGGATCCCCAGCCCAAAGACCCAGCAGGGAAAACTATGCCTTGTTCTGAAGCTCTTTGGGAACCGCTTGCATAGCACCCACAGACCTGGGGGCTGCAGGCTTTCCTGCTGCCTTCAACCTCAATATTACGCGTTCCCACTAGGTGTCGCTCCAGGCCCAAAAATGGCCATAAGGCTAGATAAGGGTCCCCCGCCCAAGGAGCCAGCAGGGAAAACTATGCCTTGTTCTAAAGCTATTTGGGAACCTCTTGCGTAGCCCCACAGACCTGGGGGCTGCGGGCCTTCCTGCTGCCTTCAGCCTCGACAACACCCTTTCCCTTTTGGCGCCGCACCAGGCACAAAAATGGCCATACGGCTGGAGATGGGTCCCCCGCCCAAAGAGCCAGCACGGAAAACTATGCCTTGTTCTAAAGCTCTTTGGGAACCGCTTGCGTAGCCCCACAGACCTGGGGGCTGCAGGCTTTCCTGCTGCCTTCTGCCTTGACATGACCCTTTGCCACTTGGCGCCGCGCTAGCTACAAAAATGGCCATACGGCTGGAGATGGGTCCCACGCCCAAAGAGCCAGCAGGGAAAACTATGCCTTGTTCTAATGCTCTTTGGGATCCGCTTGCGTAGCACCCACAGACCTGAGGGCTGCAGGCTTTCCTGCTGCCTTCAACCACAATATTATGCTTTCCCACTAGGTGTCGCTCCAGGCACAAAAATGGCCATAAGGCTAGATATGGGTCCCCCGCCTAAGGAGCCAGCAGGGAAAAATATGCCTTGTTTTAAAGCTATTTGGGAACCTCTTGCGTAGCCCCACAGACCTGGGGGCTGCGGGCCTTCCTGCTGCCTTCAGCCTCGACACCACCCTTTCCCACTTGGCGCCGCACCAGGCACAAAAATGGCCATATGGCTGGAGATGGGTCGCCCGCACAAGGAGCCAGCAGGGAAAAATAGGCCTTGATCTAAATCTCTTTGGGAACCGCTTGCGTAGCCCCAAAGACCTGGGGGCTGCAGGTTTTTCTGCTGCCTTCAGCCTCGACACCACCCTTTCCCACTTGGCGCCGCACCAGGCACAAAAATGGCCATATGGCTGGAGATGGGTCGCCCGCACAAGGAGCCAGCAGGGAAAAATAGGCCTTGATCTAAATCTCTTTGGGAACCGCTTGCGTAGCCCCAAAGACCTGGGGGCTGCAGGTTTTTCTGCTGCCTTCAGCCTCGACACCACCCTTTCCCACTTGGCGCCACGCCAGGCACAAAAATGGCCATACAGCTGGAGATGGTTCCCCCTCCCAAAGACCCAGCAGGCAAAAATAGGCCTTGTTCTAAAGCTCTTTGGGAACCGCTTGCGTAGCCCAACAGACCTGGGGGCTGCGGGCTTTCCTGCTGCCTTCAGCCTCTACATCACCCTTTTCCACTTGGCGCCGTGCCAGGGGCAAAAATGGCAATACGGCTGGAGATGGGTCCCCCGCCCAAGATGCCAGCAGGGAAAACTAGGCCTTGTTCTAAAGCTATTAGGGAACCTCTTGCGTAGCCCCACAGACCTGGGGGCTGCGGGCTTTCCTGCTGCCTTCAGCCTCGACACCACCCTTTCCCACTTGGCGCCGCGCCAGGCACAAAAATGGCCATACGGCTGGAGATGTGTCCCCCGCCCAAAGACCCAGGAGGGAAAACTAGGCCTTGTTCTAAAGCTCTTTGGGAACCGCTTGCGTAGCACCCACAGACCTGGGGGCTGCAGGCTTTCCTGCTGCCTTCAGCCTCAATACTACGCTTTCCCACTAGGTGTTGCTCCAGGCCCAAAAATGGCCATACGGCTGGAGATGGGTCCCCCGCCCAAGGAGCCAGCAGGGAAAACTATGCCTTGTTCTAAAGCTCTTAGGGAACCGCTTGCGTAGCCCCACAGACCTGGGGCTGCGAGCTTTCCTGCTGCCTTCAGCCTCGACACCACCCTTTCCCACTTGGCGCCGCGCCAGGCACAAAAATGGCCATACGGCTGGAGATGGGTCCCCCGCCCAAGGAGCCAGCAGGGAAAACTAAGCCTTGTTCTAAAGCTCTTAGGGAACCGCTTGCGTAGCCCCAAAGACCTGGGGGCTGTGGGCCTTCCTGCTGCCTTCAGCCTTGACACCACCCTTTCCCACTTGGCGCCGCGCCAGTCACAAAAATGGCCATACGTCTGGACAATGGTCCCCCGCCAAAGGAGCCAGCAGGGAAAACTAGGCCTTGTTCTAAAGCTCTTTGGGAACCGCTTGCGTAGCCCCACAGACCTGGGGGCTGCAGGCTTTCCTGCTGCCTTCTGCCTTGACATGACCCTTTGCCACTTGGCGCCGCGCTAGCTACAAAAATGGCCATACGGCTGGAGATGGGACCCACGCCCAAAGAGCCAGCAGGGAAAACTATGCCTTGTTCTAAAGCTCTTTGGCAACCGCTTGCGTAGCACCCACAGACCTGAGGGCTGCAGGCTTTCCTGCTGCCTTCAACCTCAATATTATGCTTTCCCACTAGGTGTCGCTCCAGGCACAAAAATGGCCATAAGGCTAGATATGGGTCCCCCGCCCAAGGAGCCAGCAGGGAAAACTATGCCTTGTTCTAAAGCTCTTTGGGAACCGCTTGCGTAGCCCAACAGACCTGGGGGCTGCGGGCTTTCCTGCTGCCTTCAGCCTCGACACCATCCTTTCCCACTTGGCGCCGCACCAGGCACAAAAATGGCCATACGGCTGGAGATGGGTCCCCCGCCCAAAGACCCAGAAGGGAAAACTATGCCTTGTTCTAAAGCTCTTTGGGAACCGCTTGCGTAGCCCAACAGACCTGGGGGCTGCGGGCTTTCCTGCTGCCTTCAGCCTCGACACCACCCTTTCTCACTTGGCGCCGCGCCAGGCACAAATATGGCCATACGGCTGGAGATGGGTCCCCCGCCCAAGGAGCCAGCAGGGAAAACTAAGCCTTGTTCTAAAGCTCTTTGGGAACCGCTTGCGTAGCCCCAAAGACCTGGGGGCTGTGGGCCTTCCTGCTGCCTTCAGCCTTGACACCACCCTTTCCCACTTGGCGCCGCGCCAGTCACAAAAATGGCCATACGTCTGGACAATGGTCCCCCGCCAAAGGAGCCAGCAGGGAAAACTAGGCCTTGTTCTAAAGCTCTTTGGGAACCGCTTGCGTAGCCCCACAGACCTGGGGGCTGCAGGCTTTCCTGCTGCCTTCTGCCTTGACATGACCCTTTGCCACTTGGCGCCGCGCTAGCTACAAAAATGGCCATACGGCTGGAGATGGGTCCCACGCCCAAAGAGCCAGCAGGGAAAACTATGCCTTGTTCTAAAGCTCTTTGGGATCCGCTTGCGTAGCACCCACAGACCTGAGGGCTGCAGGCTTTCCTGCTGCCTTCAACCTCAATATTATGCTTTCCCACTAGGTGTCGCTCCAGGCACAAAAATGGCCATAAGGCTAGATATGGGTCCCCCGCCCAAGGAGCCAGCAGGGAAAACTATGCCTTGTTCTAAAGCTCTTTGGGAACCGCTTGCGTAGCCCAACAGACCTGGGGGCTGCGGACTTTCCTGCTGCCTTCAGCCTCGACACCACCCTTTCCCACTTGGCGCCGCACCAGGCACAAAAATGGCCATACGGCTGGAGATGTGTCCCCCGCCCAAAGACCCAGAAGGGAAAAATAGGCCTTGTTCTAAAGCTCTTTGGGAACCGCTTGCGTAGCACCCACAGACCTGGGGGCTGCAGGCTTTCCTGCTGCCTTCAGCCTCGACATCACCCTTTCCCACTTGGCGCCGCACCAGGCCCAAAAATGCCCATACGGCTGGAGATGGGTCCCCCGCCCAAGGAGCCAGCAGGGAAAACTATGCCTTGTTCTAAAGCTCTTAGGGAACCGCTTGCGTAGCCCCACAGACCTGGGGCTGCGAGCTTTCCTGCTGCCTTCAGCCTCGACACCACCCTTTCCCACTTGGCGCCGCACCAGGCACAAAAATGGCCATACGGCTGGAGATGGGTCCCCCGCCCAAGGAGCCAGCAGGGAAAACTATGCCTTGTTCTAAAGCTCTTTGGGAACCGCTTGCGTAGCCCCAAAGACCTGGGGGCTGCAGGCTTTCCTGCTGCCTTCAGCCTCAATACTACGATTTCCCACTAGGTGTTGCTCCAGGCCCAAAAACGGCCATATGGCTGGAGATGGGTCGCCCGCCCAAGGAGCCAGCAGGGAAAACTATGCCGTGTTCTAAAGCTCTATGGGAACCGCTTGCGTAGCCCCACAGACCTGGGGGCTGCGGGCTTTCCTGCTGCCTTCAGCCTCGACATCACCCTTTCCCACTTGGCGCCGCGCCAGGCACAAAAATGGCCATACGGCTGGAGATGGGTCCCCCGGCCATGGAGCCAGCAGGGAAAACTAGGCCTTGTTCTAAAGCTCTTAGGGAACCTCTTGCGTAGCCCCACAGACCTGGGGGCTGCGGGCTTTCCTGCTGCCTTCAGCCTCGACACCACCCTTTCCCACTTGGCGCCGCACCAGGCACAAAAATGGCCATACGGCTGGAGATGTGTCCCCCGCCCAAAGACCCAGAAGGGAAAACTAGGCCTTGTTCTAAAGCTCTTTGGGAACCGCTTGCGTAGCACCCACAGACCTGGGGGCTGCAGGCTTTCCTGCTGCCTTCAGCCTCAATACTACGCTTTCCCACTAGGTGTTGCTCCAGGCCCAAAAATGGCCATACGGCTGGAGATGGGTCCCCCGCCCAAGGAGCCAGCAGGGAAAACTATGCTTTGTTCTAAAGCTCTTTGGGAACCGCTTGCGTAGCCCCAAAGACCTGGGGGCTGCAGGCTTTCCTGCTGCCTTCAGCCTCAATACTACGATTTCCCACTAGGTGTTGCTCCAGGCCCAAAAATGGCTATACGGATGGAGATGGGTCCCCCGCCCAAGGAGCCAGCAGGGAAAACTATGCCTTGTTCTAAAGCTCTTAGGGAACCGCTTGCGTAGCCCCACAGACCTGGGGCTGCGAGCTTTCCTGCTGCCCTCAGCCGCGACACCACCCTTTCCCACTTGGCGCCGCGCCAGGCACAAAAATGGCCATACGGCTGGAGATGGGTCCCCCGCCCAAGGAGCCAGCAGGAAAAACTATGCCGTGTTCTAAAGCTCTATGGGAACCGCTTGCGTAGCCCCACAGACCTGGGGGCTGCGGGCTTTCCTGCTGCCTTCAGCCTCGACATCACCCTTTCCCACTTGGCGCCGCGCCAGGGGCAAAAATGGCAATACGGCTGGAGATGGGTCCCCCGCCCAAGGATACAGCAGGGAAAACTATGCCTTGTTCTAAAGTTATTAGGGAACCTCTTGCGTAGCCCCACAGACCTGGGGGCTGCGGGCTTTCCTGCTGCCTTCAGCCTCGACATCACCCTTTCCCACTTGGCGCCGCACCAGGCACAAAAATGGCCATACGGCTGGAGATGTGTCCCCCGCCCAAAGACCCAGAAGGGAAAACTAGGCCTTGTTCTAAAGTTCTTTGGGAACCGCTTGCGTAGCACCCACAGACCTGGGGGCTGCAGGCTTTCCTGCTGCCTTCAGCCTCAATACTACGCTTTCCCACTAGGTGTTGCTCCAGGCCCAAAAATGGCCATACGGCTGGAGATGGGTCCCCCGCCCAAGGAGCCAGCAGGGAAAACTAGGCCTTGTTCTAAAGCTCTTTGGGAACCTCTTGCGTAGCCCCACAGACCTGGGGGCTGCGGGCTTTCCTGCTGCCTTCAGCCTCGACACCACCCTTTCCCACTTGGCGCCGCACCAGGCACAAAAATGGCCATACGGCTGGAGATGTGTCCCCCGCCCAAAGACCCAGAAGGGAAAACTAGGCCTTGTTCTAAAGCTCTTTGGGAACCGCTTGCGTAGCACCCACAGACCTGGGGGCTGCAGGCTTTCCTGCTGCCTTCAGCCTCAATACTACGCTTTCCCACTAGGTGTTGCACCAGGCCCAAAAATGGCCATACGGCTGGAGATGGGTCCCCCGCCCAAGGAGCCAGCAGGGAAAACTATGCCTTGTTCTAAAGCTCTTTGGGAACCGCTTGCGTAGCCCCAAAGACCTGGGGGCTGCAGGCTTTCCTGCTGCCTTCAGCCTCAATACTACGATTTCCCACTAGGTGTTGCTCCAGGCCCAAAAATGCCCATACGGCTGGAGATGGGTCCCCCGCCCAAGGAGCCAGCAGGGAAAACTAAGCCTTGTTCTAAAGCTCTTAGGGAACCGCTTGCGTAGCCCAACAGACCTGGGGCTGCGAGCTTTCCTGCTGCCTTCAGCCTCGACATCACCCTTTCCCACTTGGTGCCGCGCCAGGCACAAAAATGGCCATATGGCTGGAAATGGGTCACCCGCCCAAGGAGCCAGCAGGGAAAACTAGGCCTTGTTTTAAAGCTATTTGGGAATCGCTTGCGTAGCCCCAAAGACCTGGGGGCTGCAGGCTTTTCTGCTGCCTTCAGCCTCAAAACCGCCCTTTCCACTTGGCGCCGCGCCAGGCACAAAAACGGCCATACGGCTGGAGATGGGTCCCCCGCCCAAAGACCCAGAAAGTAAAACTATGCCTTGTTCTAAAGCTCTTTGGGAACCGCTTGCGTAGCCCCACAGACCTGGGGGCTGCGGGCTTTCCTGCTGCCTTCAGCCTTGACATGACCATTTCCCACTTGGCGCCGCGCCAGGCACAAAAATGGCCATACGGCTAGATATGGGTCCCCCGCCCAAGGAGCCAGCAGGGAAAACTATGACTTCTTCTAAAGCTCTTTGGGAACCTCTTGCGTAGCCCCACAGAACTGGGGGCTGCGGGCTTTTCTGCTGCCTTCAGCCTCCACACAACACTTTCCCAATTGGCGCCGCACCAGGCACAAAAACAGCCATACGGCTGGAGATGCGTCCCGCGCCGAAAGAACCAGCAGGGAAAACTAGGCCTTCTTCAAAGATCTTTGGGAAACGATTGCGTAGCCCTACAGACCTGGGTGCTGCAGGTATTTCTGCTGCCCTCAGCCTCGACACCACCCTTTCCCACTTGGCGCCGCGCCAGGCACAAAAATGGCCATACGGCTGGAGATGGGTCCCCCGCCCAAGGAGCCAGCAGGAAAAACTATGCCGTGTTCTAAAGCTCTATGGGAACCGCTTGCGTAGCCCCACAGACCTGGGGGCTGCGGGCTTTCCTGCTGCCTTCAGCCTCGACATCACCCTTTCCCACTTGGCGCCGCGCCAGCGGCAAAAATGGCAATACGGCTGGAGATGGGTCCCCCGCCCAAGGAGCCAGCAGGGAAAACTAGGCCTTGTTCTAAAGTTATTAGGGAACCTCTTGCGTAGCCCCACAGACCTGGGGGCTGCGGGCTTTCCTGCTGCCTTCAGCCTCGACATCACCCTTTCCCACTTGGCGCCGCACCAGGCACAAAAATGGCCATACGGCTGGAGATGTGTCCCCCGCCCAAAGACCCAGAAGGGAAAACTATGCCTTGTTCTAAAGCTCTTTGGGAACCGCTTGCATAGCCCCACAGACCTGGGGCTGCGAGCTTTCCTGCTGCCTTCAGCCTCGACACCACCCTTTCCCACTTGGCGCCGCGCCAGGCACAAAAATGGCCATACGGCTGGAGATGGGTCCCCCGCCCAAGGAGCCAGCAGGGAAAACTATGCCTTGTTCTAAAGCTCTTTGGGAACCGCTTGCGTAGCCCCAAAGACCTGGGGGCTGCAGGCTTTACTGCTGCCTTCAGCCTCAATACTACGATTTCCCACTAGGTGTTGCTCCAGGCCCAAAAATGCCCATACGGCTGGAGATGGGTCCCCCGCCCAAGGAGCCAGCAGGGAAAACTATGCCGTGTTCTAAAGCTCTATGGGAACCGCTTGCGTAGCCCCACAGACCTGGGGGCTGCGGGCTTTCCTGCTGCCTTCAGCCTCGACATCACCCTTTCCCACTTGGCGCCGCGCCAGGCACAAAAATGGCCATATGGCTGGAAATGGGTCACCCGCCAAAGGAGCCAGCAGGGAAAACTAGGCCTTGTTTTAAAGCTATTTGGGAATCGCTTGCGTAGCCCCAAAGACCTGGGGGCTGCAGGCTTTTCTGCTGCCTTCAGCCTCAAAACCGCCCTTTCCACTTGGCGCCGCGCCAGGCACAAAAACGGCCATACGGCTGGAGATGGGTCCCCCGCCCAAAGACCCAGAAAGTAAAACTATGCCTTGTTCTAAAGCTCTTTGGGAACCGCTTGCGTAGCCCCACAGACCTGGGGGCTGCGGGCTTTCCTGCTGCCTTCAGCCTTGACATGACCATTTCCCACTTGGCGCCGCGCCAGGCACAAAAATGGCCATACGGCTAGATATGGGTCCCCCGCCCAAGGAGCCAGCAGGGAAAACTATGACTTCTTCTAAAGCTCTTTGGGAACCTCTTGCGTAGCCCCGCAGAACTGGGGGCTGCGGGCTTTTCTGCTGCCTTCAGCCTCCACACAACACTTTCCCAATTGGCGCCGCACCAGGCACAAAAACAGCCATACGGCTGGAGATGCGTCCCGCGCCGAAAGAACCAGCAGGGAAAACTAGGCCTTCTTCAAAGATCTTTGGGAAACGATTGCGTAGCCCTACAGACCTGGGTGCTGCAGGTATTTCTGCTGCCCTCAGCCTCGACACCACCCTTTCCCACTAGGCGCCGCGCCAGGCACAAAAATGGCCATACGGCTGGAGATGGGTCCCCCGCCCAAGGAGCCAGCAGGAAAAACTATGCCGTGTTCTAAAGCTCTATGGGAACCGCTTGCGTAGCCCCACAGACCTGGGGGCTGCGGGCTTTCCTGCTGCCTTCAGCCTCGACATCACCCTTTCCCACTTGGCGCCGCGCCAGCGGCAAAAATGGCAATACGGCTGGAGATGGGTCCCCCGCCCAAGGAGCCAGCAGGGAAAACTAGGCCTTGTTCTAAAGTTATTAGGGAACCTCTTGCGTAGCCCCACAGACCTGGGGGCTGCGGGCTTTCCTGCTGCCTTCAGCCTCAATACTACGCTTTCCCACTAGGTGTTGCTCCAGGCCCAAAAATGGCCATACGGCTGGAGATGGGTCCCCCGCCCAAGGAGCCAGCAGGGAAAACTATGCCGTGTTCTAAAGCTCTATGGGAACCGCTTGCGTAGCCCCACAGACCTGGGGGCTGCGGGCTTTCCTGCTGCCTTCAGCCTCGACATCACCCTTTCCCACTTGGCGCCGCGCCAGGCACAAAAATGGCCATACGGCTGGAGATGGGTCCCCCGCCCAAGGAGCCAGCAGGGAAAACTAGGCCTTGTTCTAAAGCTCTTTGGGAACCTCTTGCGTAGCCCCACAGACCTGGGGGCTGCGGGCTTTCCTGCTGCCTTCAGCCTCGACACCACCCTTTCCCACTTGGCGCCGCACCAGGCACAAAAATGGCCATACGGCTGGAGATGTGTCCCCCGCCCAAAGACCCAGAAGGGAAAACTAGGCCTTGTTCTAAAGCTCTTTGGGAACCGCTTGCGTAGCACCCACAGACCTGGGGGCTGCAGGCTTTCCTGCTGCCTTCAGCCTCAATACTACGCTTTCCCACTAGGTGTTGCTCCAGGCCCAAAAATGGCCATACGGCTGGAGATGGGTCCCCCGCCCAAGGAACCAGCAGGGAAAATTATGCCTTGTTCTAAAGCTCTTTGGGAACCGCTTGCGTAGCCCCAGAGACCTGGGGGCTGCAGGCTTTCCTGCTGCCTTCAGCCTCAATACTACGATTTCCCACTAGGTGTTGCTCCAGGCCCAAAAATGGCTATACGGCTGGAGATGGGTCCCCCGCCCAAGGAGCCAGCAGGGAAAACTATGCCTTGTTCTAAAGCTCTTAGGGAACCGCTTGCGTAGCCCAACAGACCTGGGGCTGCGAGCTTTCCTGCTGCCTTCAGCCTCGACACCACCCTTTCCCACTTTGCGCCGCGCCAGGCACAAAAATGGCCATACGGCTGGAGATGGGTCCCCCGCCCAAGGAGCCAACAGGGAAAACTATGCCATGTTCTAAAGCTCTATGGGAACCGCTTGCGTAGCCCCACAGACCTGGGGGCTGCGGGCTTTCCTGCTGCCTTCAGCCTCGACATCACCCTTTCCCACTTGGCGCCGCGCCAGGGGCAAAAATGGCAATACGGCTGGAGATGGGTCCCCCGCCCAAGGAGCCAGCAGGGAAAACTAGGCCTTGTTCTAAAGCTCTTAGGGAACCTCTTGCGTAGCCCCACAGACCTGGGAGCTGCGGGCTTTCCTGCTGCCTTCAGCCTCGACATCACCCTTTCCCACTTGGCGCCGCACCAGGCACAAAAATGGCCATACGGCTGCAGATGTGTCCCCCGTCCAAAGACCCAGAAGGGAAAACTAGGCCTTGTTCTAAAGCTCTTTGGGAACCGCTTGCGTAGCCCCAAAGACCTGGGGGCTGCAGGCTTTACTGCTGCCTTCAGCCTCAATACTACGATTTCCCACTAGGTGTTGCTCCAGGCCCAAAAATGCCCATACGGCTGGAGATGGGTCCCCCGCCCAAGGAGCCAGCAGGGAAAACTATGCCGTGTTCTAAAGCTCTATGGGAACCGCTTGCGTAGCCCCACAGACCTGGGGGCTGCGGGCTTTCCTGCTGCCTTCAGCCTCGACATCACCCTTTCCCACTTGGCGCCGCACCAGGCACAAAAATGGCCATACGGCTGGAGATGGGCCCCCGCCCAAGGAGCCAGCAGGGAAAACTAGGCCTTCTTCTAAAGCTCTTTGGGAAACTCTTGCGTAGCCCCACAGACCTGGGGGCTGCGGGCTTTCCTGCTGCCTTCAGCCTCGACACCACCCTTTCCCACTTGGCGCCGCACCAGGCACAAAAATGGCCATACGGCTGGAGATGTGTCCCCCGCCCAAAGACCCAGAAGGGAAAACTAGGCCTTGTTCTAAAGCTCTTTGGGAACCGCTTGCGTAGCACCCACAGACCTGGGGGCTGCAGGCTTTCCTGCTGCCTTCAGCCTCAATACTACGCTTTCCCACTAGGTGTTGCTCCAGGCCCAAAAATGGCCATACGGCTGGAGATGGGTCCCCCGCCCAAGGAGCCAGCAGGGAAAACTATGCCTTGTTCTAAAGCTCTTAGGGAACCGCTTGCGTAGCCCCAAAGACCTGGGGGCTGCAGGCTTTCCTGCTGCCTTCAGCCTCAATACTACGATTTCCCACTAGGTGTTGCTCCAGGCCCAAAAATGGCTATACGGCTGGAGATGGGTCCCCCGCCCAAGGAGCCAGCAGGGAAAACTATGCCTTGTTCTAAAGCTCTTAGGGAACCGCTTGCGTAGCCCAACAGACCTGGGGCTGCGAGCTTTCCTGCTGCCTTCAGCCTCGACACCACCCTTTCCCACTTTGCGCCGCGCCAGGCACAAATATGGCCATACGGCTGGAGATGGGTCCCCCGCCCAAGGAGCCAGCAGGGAAAACTATGCCGTGTTCTAAAGCTCTATGGGAACCGCTTGCGTAGCCCCACAGACCTGGGGGCTGCGGGCTTTCCTGCTGCCTTCAGCCTCGACATCACCCTTTCCCACTTGGCGCCGCACCAGGCACAAAAATGGCCATACGGCTGGAGATGTGTCCCCCGCCCAAAGACCCAGAAGGGAAAACTAGGCCTTGTTCTAAAGCTCTTTGGGAACCGCTTGCGTAGCACCCACAGACCTGGGGGCTGCAGGCTTTCCTGCTGCCTTCAGCCTCAATACTACGCTTTCCCACTAGGTGTTGCTCCAGGCATAAAAATGGCCATACGGCTGGAGATGGGTCCCCCGCCCAAGGAGCCAGCAGGGAAAACTATGCCTTGTTCTAAAGCTCTTTGGGAACCGCTTGCGTAGCCCCAAAGACCTGGGGGCTGCAGGCTTTCCTGCTGCCTTCAGCCTCAATACTACGATTTCCCACTAGGTGTTGCTCCAGGCCCAAAAATGGCTATACGGCTGGAGATGGGTCCACCGCCCAAGGAGCCAGCAGGGAAAACTATGCCTTGTTCTAAAGCTCTTAGGGAACCGCTTGCGTAGCCCAACAGACCTGGGGCTGCGAGCTTTCCTGCTGCCTTCAGCCTCGACACCACCCTTTCCCACTTTGCGCCGCGCCAGGCACAAAAATGGCCATACGGCTGGAGATGGGTCCCCCGCCCAAGGAGCCAGCAGGGAAAACTATGCCTTGTTCTAAAGCTCTATGGGAACCGCTTGCGTAGCCCCACAGACCTGGGGGCTGCGGGCTTTCCTGCTGCCTTCAGCCTCGACATCACCCTTTCCCACTTGGCGCCGCGCCAGGGGCAAAAATGGCAATACGGCTGGAGATGGGTCCCCCGCCCAAGGAGCCAGCAGGGAAAACTAGGCCTTGTTCTAAAGCTCTTAGGGAACCTCTTGCGTAGCCCCACAGACCTGGGGGCTGCGGGCTTTCCTGCTGCCTTCAGCCTCGACATCACCCTTTCCCACTTGGCGCCGCACCAGGCACAAAAATGGCCATACGGCTGGAGATGGGTCCCCCGTCCAAAGACCCAGAAGGGAAAACTAGGCCTTGTTCTAAAGCTCTTTGGGAACCGCTTGCGTAGCACCCACAGACCTGGGGGCTGCGGGCTTTCCTGCTGCCTTCAGCCTCGAAATCACCCTTTCCCACTTGGCGCCGCGCCAGGAGCAAAAATGGCCATACGGCTGGAGATGGGTCCCCCGCACAAGGAGCCAGCAGTGAAAACTAAGCCTTGTTCTAAAGCTCTTTGGGAACCGCTTGCGTAGCCCAACAGACCTGGGGGCTGCGGGCTTTCCTGCTGCCTTCAGCCTCGACACCACCCTTTCCCACTTGGCGCCGCGCTAGGCACAAAAATGGCCATACGGCTGGAGATGGATCCCCAGCCCAAAGACCCAGAAGGGAAAACTATGCCTTGTTCTGAAGCTCTTTGGGAACCGCTTGCGTAGCACCCACAGACCTGGGGGCTGCAGGCTTTCCTGCTGCCTTCAACCTCAATATTACGCTTTCCCACTAGGTGTCGCTCCAGGCACAAAAATGGCCATAAGGCTAGATATGGGTCCCCCGCCTGAGGAGCCAGCAGGGAAAAATATGCCTTGTTGTAAAGCTATTTGGGAACCTCTTGCGTAGCCCCACAGAACTGGGGGCTGCGGGCCTTCCTGCTGCCTTCAGCCTCGACACCACCCTTTCCCTCTTGGCGCCGCACCAGGCACAAAAATGGCCATACGGCTGGAGACGGGTCCCCAGCCCAAAGACCCAGAAGGGAAAACTATGCCTTGTTCTAAAGCTCTTTGGGAACCGCTTGCTTAGCACCCACAGACGTGGGGGCTGCAGGCTTTCCTGCTGCCTTCAACCTCAATATTACGCTTTCCTACTAGGTGTCGCTCCAGGCACAAAAACAGCCATACGGCTGGAGATGGGTCCCCCGCCCAAGGAGCCAGCAGGGAAAACTAGGCCTTGTTCTAAAGCTATTTGGGAACCGCTTGCGTAGCCCCACAGACCTGGGGGCTGCGGGCCTTCCTGCTGCCTTCAGCCTCGACACCACCCTTTCCCACTTGGCGCCGCGCCAGGCACAAAAATGGCCATATGGCTGGAGATGGGACGCCCGCACAAAGAGCCAGCAGGGAAAACTAGGCCTTGTTCTAAAGCTCTTTGGGAACCGCTTGCGTAGCCCCAAAGAACTGGGGGCTGCAGGTTTTTCTGCTGCCTTCAGCCTCGACACCACCCTTTCCCACTTGGCGCCGCGCCAGGCAGAAAAATGGCCATACAGCTGGAGATGGTTCCCCCTCCCAAAGACCCAGCAGGCAAAAATAGGCCTTGTTCTAAAGCTCTTTGGGAACCGCTTGCGTAGCCCCACAGACCTGGGGGCTGCGGGCTTTCCTGCTGCCTTCAGCCTCGACACCACCCTTTCCCACTTGGTGCCACGCCAGACACAAAAACAGCCATACGGCTGGAGATGGGTCCCCCGCCCAAGGAGCCAGCAGGGAAAAATATGCCTTGTTCTAAAGCTCTTTGGGAACCGCTTGCGTAGCCCCACAGACCTGGGGGCTGCGGGCTTTCCTGCTGCCTTCAGCCTCGACAACACCCTTTCCCACTTGGCGTCGCGCCAGGCACAAAAATGGCCATATGGCTGGAGATGGGTCGCCCGCACAAGGAGCCAGCAGGGAACACAATGCCTTCTTCTAAAGCTCTTTGGGAACCGCTTCCGTAGCCCCACAGAGCTGGGGGCTGCGGGCTTTCCTGCTGCCTTCAGCCTCCACACCACTCTTTCCCACTTGGCGTCGCGCCAGGCACAAAAATGCCTATACGGCTGGAGATGGGTCCCCCGCCCAAGGAGCCAACAGGGAAAACTAGGCCTTATTCTAAAGTTCTTTGGGAACCGCTTGCGTAGCCCCACAGACCTGGGGGCTGCGGGCTTTTCTGCTGCCTTCAGCCTCCACACCACACTTTCCCAATTGGCGCCGCGCCAGGCACAAAAACAGCCATACGGCTGGAGCTGCGTCCCACGCCGAAACAACCAGCAGGGAAAACTAGGCCTTCTTCAAAGATTTTTGGGAAACGATTGCGTAGCCCTACAGACCTGGGTGCTGCAGGTATTTCTGCTACCTTCAGCCTCGACACCACCCTTTCCCACTTGGCGCCGCGCTAGGCACAAAAATGGCCATATGGCTGGAGATGGGTCCCCAGCCCAAAGACCCAGCAGGGAAAACTATGCCTTGTTCTAAAGCTCTTTGGGAACCGCTTGCGTAGCACCCACAGACCTGGGGGCTGCAGGCTTTCCTGCTGCCTTCAACCTCAATATTACGCTTTCCCACTAGGTGTCGCTCCAGGCACAAAAACAGCCATACGGCTGGAGATGGGTCCCCCGCCCAACGAGCCAGCAGGGAAAACTATGCCTTGTTCTAAAGCTATTTGGGAACCGCTTGCGTAGCCCCACAGACCTGGGGGCTGCGGGCCTTCCTGCTGCCTTCAGCCTCGCCACCACCCTTTCCCTCCTGTCGCCGCACCAGGCACAAAAATGGCCATATGGCTGGAGATGGTTCCCCCTCCCAAAGACCCAGCAGGCAAAAATAGGCCTTGTTCTAAAGCTCTTTGAGAACCGCTTGCGTAGCCCCACAGACCTGGGGGCTGCAAGCTTTCCTGCTGCCTTCAGCCTCCACACCACCCTTTCCCACTTGGCGTCGCGCCAGGCACAAAAATGGCCATATGGCTGGAGATGGTTTCCCCGCACAAGGAGCCAGCAGGGAAAACTAGGCCTTGTTATAAAGCTATTTGGGAACCGCTTGCGTAGGCCCACAGACCTGAGGGCTGCGGGCTTTCCTGCTGCCTTCACCCTCCACACCACCCTATCCCACTTGGTGCCACGCCAGGTACAAAAACAGCCATACGGCTGGAGATGCGTCCCACGCCGAAAGAACCAGCAGGGAAAACTAGGCTTTCTTCAAAGCTCTTTGGGAACCGCTTGCGTAGCCCCACAGACGTGGGGGCTACGGGCTTTCCTGCTGCCTTCAGCCTCAAAAACACCGTTTCCCACTTGGCGCCGCACTAGGCACAAAAATGGCCATACGGGTGGAGATGGGTCCCCCACCCAAGGAGCCAGCAGGGAAAACTATGCCTTGTTCTAAAGCTCTTTGGGAACCGCTTGCGTAGACCCACAGACCTGGGGGCTGCGGGCTTTCCTGCTGCCTTCAGCCTCGACACCACCCTTTCCCACTTGGCGCCGCTCCAGGCAACAAAAATGGCCATACGGCTGGAGATGGGTCCCCTGCCCAAAGACCCAGAAGGGAAAACTATGCCTTGTTCTAAAGCTCTTAGGGAACCTCTTGCGGAGCCCCACAGACCTGGGGGCTGCGGGCTTTCCTGCTGCCTTCAGCCTCCACACCACCCTTTCCCACTTGGCGCCGCGCCAGGCACAAAAACAGCCATACGGCTGGGGATGGGTCCCCCGCCAAAGGAGCCAGCAGGGAAAACTATGCCTTGTTCTAAAGCTCTTTGGGAATCACTTGCGTAGCCCCACAGACCTGGGGGCTGCGGGCTTTCCTGCTGCCTTTAGCCTTGACATGACCATTTCCCACTTGGTGCCGCACCAGGCACAAAAATGCCTATACGGCTGAAGATAGGTCCCCCGCCCAAGGAGCCAGCAGGGAAAACTAGGCCTTGTTCTAAAGCTCTTTGGGAACCGCTTGCGTAGCCTTAAAAACCTGGGGGCTACAGGTATTTCTGCTGCCTTCAGCCTCCACACCACCCTTTCCCACTTGGCGCCGCGCCAGGCACAAAAATGGCCATACGTATGGAGAATGGTCCCCCGCCCAAGGAGCCAGCAGGGAAAACTAGGCCTTGTTCTAAAGCTCTTTGGGAACCGCTTGCGTAGCCCCACAGACCTGGGGGCTGCGGGCTTTCCTGCTGCCTTCATCTTGACATGACCATTTCCCACTTGGTGCCGCACCAGGCACAAAAATGCCTATACGGCTGAAGATAGGTCCCCCGCCCAAGGAGCCAGCAGGAAAAACTAGGCCTTGTTCTAAAGCTATTTGGGAAACTCTTGCGTAGACCCACAGACCTGGGGGCTGCGGGCTTTCCTACTGCCTTAAGCCTCAAAAACACCACTTCCCACTTGGCGCCGCACCAGGCACAAAAATGGCCATATGGCTGGAGATGGGTCGCCCGCACAAGGAGCCAGCAGGGAAAACTAGGCCTTGTTCTAAAGCTCTATGGGAACCGCTTGCGTAGCCCCAAAGATCTGGGGGCTGCAGGTTTTTCTGCTGCCTTCAGCCTTGACACCACCCTTTCCCACTTGGCGCCGGGCCAGGCACAAAAATGGCCATACAGCTGGAGATGGTTCCCCCGCCCAAAGACCCAGCAGGGAAAACTATGCCTTGTTCTAAAGCTCTTTGGGAACCGCTTGCGTAGATCCACACACCTGGGGGCTGCGGGCTTTCCTGCTGCCTTCAGCCTCCACACCACCCTTTCCCACTTGGTGCCACGCCAGGCACAAAAACAGCCATACGGCTGGAGATGGGTCCCCCGCCCAAAGAGCCAGCAGGGAAAACTATGCCTTGTTCTAAAGCCCTTTGGGAACCGCTTGCGTAGCCCCACAGACCTGGGGGCTGCGGGCTTTCCTGCTGCCTTCAGCCTCGACATCACCCTTTCCCACTTGGCGCCTCGCCAGGAGCAAAAATGGCCATACGGCTGGAGATGGGTCGCCCGCCCAAGGAGCCAGCAGGGAAAACTAAGCCTTGTTCTAAAGCTGTTTGGGAACCTCTTGCGTAGCCCCACAGACCTGGGGGCTGCGGGCCTTCCTGCTGCCTTCAGCCTCGACACCATCCTTTCCCACTTGGCGCCGCGCCAGGCACAAAAATGGCCATACGTATGGAGAATGGTCCCCCGCCCAAGGAGCCAGCAGGGAAAACTAGGCCTTGTTCTAAAGCTCTTTGGGAACCGCTTGCGTAGCCCCACAGACCTGGGGGCTGCGGGCTTTCCTGCTGCCTTCTGCCTTGACATGACCCTTTGCCACTTGGTGCCGCGCTAGGCACAAAAATGGCCATACGGCTGGAGATGGATCCCCAGCCCAAAGACCCAGCAGGGAAAACTATGCCTTGTTCTGAAGCTCTTTGGGATCCGCTTGCGTAGCACCCACAGACCTGGGGGCTGCAGGCTTTCCTGCTGCCTTCAGCCTCAATACTACGCTTTCCCACTAGGTGTCGCTCCAGGCCCAAAAATGGCCATACGGCTGGAGATGGGTCCCCCGCCCAAGGAACCAGCAAGGAAAACTACGCCTTGTTCTAAAGCTCTTAGGGAACTGCTTGCGTAGCCCCACGGGCCTGGGGGCTGCGGGCTTTCCTGCTGCCTTCAGCCTCGACATCACCCTTTCCCACTTGGCGCCGCGCTAGCTACAAAAATGGCCATACGGCTGGAGATGGGTCCCACGCCCAAAGACCCAGCAGGGAAAACTATGCCTTGTTCTGAAGCTCTTTGGGATCCGCTTGCGTAGCACCCACAGACCTGGGGGCTGCAGGCTTTCCTGCTGCCTTCAACCTCAATATTATGCTTTCCCACTAGGTGTCGCTCCAGGCACAAAAATGGCCTTAAGGCTAGATATGTGTCCCCCGCCCAAGGAGCCAGCAGGGAAAAATATGCCTTGCTCTAAAGCTATTTGGGAACCTCTTGCGTAGCCCCACAGACCTGGGTTGCTGCGGGCCTTCCTGCTGCCTTCAGCCTCGACACCACCCTTTCCGTCTTGGCGCCGCACCAGGCACAAAAATGGCCATATGGCTGGAGATGGGTCGCCCGCACAAGGAGCCAGCAGGTAAAACTAGGCCTTGATCTAAAACTCTTTGGGAACCGCTTGCGTAGCCCCAAAGACCTGGGGGCTGCAGGTTTTTCTGCTGCCTTCAGCCTCGACACCACCCTTTCCCACTTGGCGCCGCACCAGGCACAAAAATGGCCATACGGCTGGAGATGTGTCCCCCGCCCAAAGACCCAGAAGGGAAAACTAGGCCTTGTTCTAAAGCTCTTTGGGAACCGCTTGCGTAGCACCCACAGACCTGGGGGCTGCAGGCTTTCCTGCTGCCTTCAGCCTCAATACTACGCTTTCCCACTAGGTGTTGCTCCAGGCCCAAAAATGGCCATACGGCTGGAGATGGGTCCCCCGCCCAAGGAGCCAGCAGGGAAAACTAGGCCTTGTTCTAAAGCTCTTAAGGAACCGCTTGCGTAGCCCCACAGACCTGGGGATGCGAGCTTTCCTGCTGCCTTCAGCCTTGACACCACCCTTTCCCACTTGGCTCCGCGCCAGGCACAAAAATGGCCATACGGCTGGAGATGGGTCCCCCGGCCATGGAGCCAGCAGGGAAAACTAGGCCTTGTGTCTAAAGCTATTTGGGAACCGCTTGCGTAGCCCCACAGACCTGGGGGCTGCAGGCTTTTCTGCTGCCTTCAGACTCAAAACCGCCCTTTCCACTTGGCGCCGGGCCAGGCACAAAAATGGCCTTACAGCTGGAGATGGGTCCCCCGCACAACGAGCTAGCAGGGTAAAATAGGCCTTGTTCTAAAGCTCTTTGGGAACCGCTTGCATAGCCCCACAGACCTGGGGGCTGCGGGCCTTCCTGCTGCCTTCAGCCTCCACACCACCCTTTCCCAATTGGTGCCACGCCAGGCACAAAAACAGCCATACGGCTGGGGATGGGTCCCCCGCCCAAGGAGCCAGCAGGGAAAACTATGTCTTGTTCTAAAGCTCTTTGGGAACCGCTTGCGTAGCCCCACAGACCTGGGGGCTGCGGGCTTTCCTGCTGCCTTCAGCCTCCACACCACTCTTGCCCACTTGGCGTCGCGCCAGGCACAAAAATGGCTATACGGCTGGAGATGGGTCCCCCGCCCAAGGAGCCAAAGGGAAAAATAGGCCTTGTTCTAAAGCTCTTTGGGAACCGCTTGCGTAGCCCCACAGACCTGGGGGCTACAGGTATTTCTGCTGCCTTCAGCCTCCACACCACCCTTTCCCACTTGGTGCCACGCCAGGCACAAAAACAGCCATACGGCTGGAGATGGGTCCCCCGCACAACGAGCTAGCAGGGTAAAATAGCCCTTGTTCTAAAGCTCTTTGGGAACCGCTTGCGTAGCCCCACAGACCTGGGGGCTGCGGGCTTTCCTTCTGCCTTCAGCCTTCACATGACCATTTCCCACTTGGTGCCGCGCTAGCTACAAAAATGGCTATACGGCTGAAGATAGGTCCCCCGCCCAAGGAGCCAGCAGGAAAAACTAGGCCTTGTTCTAAAGCTCTTTGGGAACCGCTTGCGTAGCCCCACAGACCTGGGGGCTGCGGTCCTTTCTGCGGCCTTCAGCCTCGAAACCACCCTTTCCCACTAGGTGTCGCTCCAGGCACAAAAATGGCCATACGGCTAGTTATGGGTCCCCCGCCCAAGGAGACAGCAGGGAAAACTATGCCTTCTTCTAAAGCTCTTTGGGAACCGCTTGCGTAGCCCCACAGACCTGGGGGCTGCGGGCTTTTCTGCTGCCTTCAGCCTCCACACCACACTTTCCCAATTGGCGCCGCGCCAGGCACAAAAACAGCCATACGGCTGGAGATGCGTCCCTCGCCGAAAGAACCAGCAGGGAAAACTAGGCCTTCTTCAAAGATCTTTGGGAAACGATTGCGTAGCCCTACAGACCTGGGTGCTGCAGGTATTTCTGCTGCCTTCAGCCTCGACACCACCCTTTCCCACTTGGCGCCGCACCAGGCACAAAAATGGCCATACGGCTGGAGATGGATCCCCCTCCCAAAGACCCAGCAGGGAAAACTATGCCTTGTTCTGAAGCTCTTTGGGAACCGCTTGCGTAGCACCCACAGACCTGGGGGCTGCAGGCTTTCCTGCTGCCTTCAACCTCAATATTACGCTTTCCCACTAGGTGTCGCTCCAGGCACAAAAATGGCCATAAGGCTAGATATGGGTCCCCCGCCCAAGGAGCCAGCAGGGAAAATTATGCCTTGTTCTAAAGCTATTTGGGAACCTCTTGCGTAGCCCCACAGAACTGGGGGCTGCGGGCCTTCCTGCTGCCTTCAGCCTCGACACCACCCTTTCCCACTTGGCGCCGCTCCAGGCACAAAAATGGCCATACGTCTGGACAATGGTCCCCTGCCCATGGAGCCAGCAGGGAAAACTAGGCCTTGTTCTAAAGCTCTTTGGGAACCGCTTGCGTAGCCCCACAGACCTGGGGGCTGCAGGCTTTCCTGCTGCCTTCTGCCTTGACATGACCCTTTGCCACTTGGCGCCGCGCTAGCTACAAAAATGGCCATACGGCTGGAGATGGGTCCCAAGCCCAAAGAGCCAGTTGGGAAAACTATGCCTTGTTCTAATGCTCTTTGGGATCCGCTTGCGTAGCACCCACAGACCTGAGGGCTGCAGGCTTTCCTGCTGCTTTCAACCTCAATATTATGCTTTCCCACTAGGTGTCGCGCCAGGCACAAAAATGGCCATATGGCTGGAGATGGGTCGCCCGCACAAGGAGCCAGCAGGGAAAACTAGGCCTTGATCTAAAACTCTTTGGGAACCGCTTCCGTAACCCCAAAGACCTGGGGGCTGCAGGTTTTTCTGCTGCCTTCAGCCTCGACACCACCCTTTCCAACTTGGCGCCGCGCCAGGCACAAAAATGGCCATACGGCTGGAGATGTGTCCCCCGCCCAAAGACCCAGAGGGGAAAACTAGACCTTCTTCTAAAGCTCTTTGGGAACCGCTTGCGTAGCACCCACAGACCTGGGGGCTGCAGGCTTTCCTGCTGCCTTCAGCCTCAATACTACGCTTTCCCACTAGGTGTTGCTCCAGGCCCAAAAATGGCCATACGGCTGGAGATGGGTCCCCCGCCCAAGGAGCCAGCAGGGAAAACTAGGCCTTGTTCTAAAGCTTTTAAGGAACCGCTTGCGTAGCCCCACAGACCTGGGGATGCGAGCTTTCCTGCTGCCTTCAGCCTTGACACCACCCTTTCCCACTTGGCGCCGCGCCAGGCACAAAAATGGCCATACGGCTGGAGATGGGTCCCCCGCCCATGGAGCCAGCAGGGAAAACTAGGCCTTGTTCTAAAGCTATTTCGGAACCGCTTGCGTAGCCCCACAGACCTGGGGGCTGCAGGCTTTTCTGCTGCCTTCAGACTCAAAACCGCCCTTTCCACTTTGCGCCGCGCCAGGCACAAAAATGGCCTTACAGCTGGAGATGGGTCACCCGCACAACGAGCTAGCAGGGTAAAATAGGCCTTGTTCTAAAGCTCTTTGGGAACCGCTTGCATAGCCCCACAGACCTGGGGGCTGCGGTTTTTCCTGCTGCCTTCAGCCTCCACACCACCCTTTCCCACTTGGTGCCACGCCAGGCACAAAAACAGCCATACGGCTGGGGATGGGTCCCCCGCCCAAGGAGCCAGCAGGGAAAACTATGTCTTGTTCTAAAGCTCTTTGGGAACCGCTTGCGTAGCCCCACAGACCTGGGGGCTGCGGGCTTTCCTGCTGCCTTCAGCCTCGACATCACCCTTTCCCACTTGGCGCCGCGCCAGGCACAAAAATGGCCATACGGCTGGAGATGGGTCCCCCGCCCATGGAGCCAGCAGGGAAAACTAGGCCTTGTGTCTAAAGCTCTTTGGGAACCGCTTGCGTAGCCACACAGACCTGGGGGCTGCAGGCTTTTCTGCTGCCTTCAGACTCAAAACCGCCCTTTCCACTTGGCGCCGGGCCAGGCACAAAAATGGCCTTACAGCTGGAGATGGGTCCCCCGCACAACGAGCTAGCAGGGTAAAATAGGCCTTGTTCTAAAGCTCTTTGGGAACCGCTTGCATAGCCCCACAGACCTGGGGGCTGCGGGCCTTCCTGCTGCCTTCAGCCTCCACACCACTCTTGCCCACTTGGCGTCGCGCCAGGCACAAAAATGGCTATACGGCTGGAGATGGGTCCCCCACCCAAGGAGCCAAATGGAAAACTAGGCCTTGTTCTAAAGCTCTTTGGGAACCGCTTGCGTAGCCCCAAAGACCTGGGTGCTGCAGGTATTTCCGCTGCCTTCAGCCTCCACACCACCCTTTCCACTTGGCGCCGCACCAGGCACAAAAATGGCCATATGGCTGGAGATGGTTCCCCCACCCAAGGAGCCAGCAGGGAAAACTAGGCCTTGTTCTACAGCTCTTTGGGAACCGCTTGCGTAACCCCACAGACCTGGGTGCTGCGGGCTGTCCTGCTGCCTTCAGCCTCCACACCACCCTTTCCCACTTGGTGCCACGCCAGGCACAAAAACAGCCATACGGCTGGAGATGGGTCCCCCGCCCAAGGAGCCAACAGGGAAAACTACGCCTTGCTCTAAAGCTCTTTGGGAACCGCTTGCGTAGCCCCACAGACCTGGGGGCTGCGGGCTTTCCATCTGCCTTCAGCCTTGACATGACCATTTCCCACTTGGTGCCGCGCCAGGCACAAAAATGGCTATACGGCTGAAGATAGGTCCCCCGCCTAAAGACCCAGAAGGGAAAACTAGGCCTTCTTCAAAGATCTTTGGGAAGCGATTGCGTAGCCCTACAGACCTGGGTGCTGCAGGTATTTCTGCTGCCTTCAGCCTCGACACCACCCTTTCCCACTTGGCGCCACGCCAGGCACAAAAACAGCCATACGGCTGGAGATGGATCCCCCTCCCAAAGACCCAGCAGGGAAAACTATGCCTTGTTCTGAAGCTCTTTGGGAACCGCTTGCGTAGCACCCACAGACCTGGGGGCTGCAGGCTTTCCTGCTGCCTTCAACCTCAATATTACGCTTTCCCACTAGGTGTCGCTCCAGGCACAAAAATGGCCATAAGGCTAGATATGGGTCCCCCGCCCAAGGAGCCAGCAGGGAAAACTATGCCTTGTTCTAAAGCTCTTTGGGAACCTCTTGCGTAGCCCCACAGAACTGCGGGCTGCGGGCTTTCCTGCTGCCTTCAGCCTCGACACCACCCTTTCCCTCTTGGCGCCGCACCAGGCACAAAAATGGCCATACGGCTGGAGATGGGTCCCCAGACAAAGACCCAGCAGGGAAAACTATGCCTTGTTCTAAAGCTCTTTGGGAACCGCTTGCGTAGCACCCACAGACCTGGGGGCTGCAGGCTTTCCTGCTGCCTTCAACCTCAATATTACGCTTTCCCACTAGGTATCGCTCCAGGCACAAAAATGGCCATAAGGCTAGATATGGGTCCCCCGCCCAAGGAGCCAGCAGGGAAAACTAAGCCTTGTTCTAAAGCTCTTAGGGAACCTCTTGCGTAGCCCCACAGACCTGGGGGCTGCGGGCCTTCCTGCTGCCTTCAGCCTCGACACCACCCTTTCCCACTTGGCGCCGCGCCAGGCACAAAAATGGCCATACGTCTGGACAATGGTCCCCCGCCCATGGAGCCAGCAGGGAAAACTAGGCCTTGTTCTAAAGCTCTTTGGGAACCGCTTGCGTAGCCCCACAGACCTGGGGGCTGCAGGCTTTCCTGCTGCCTTCTGCCTTGACATGACCCTTTGCCACTTGGCGCCGCGCTAGCTACAAAAATGGCCATACGGCTGGAGATGGGTCCCAAGCCCAAAGAGCCAGCAGGGAAAACTATGCCTTGTTCTAATGCTCTTTGGGGTCCGCTTCCGTAGCACCCACAGACCTGAGGGCTGCAGGCTTTCCTGCTGCTTTCAACCTCAATATTATGCTTTCCCACTAGGTGTCGCTCCAGGCACAAAAATGGCCATATGGCTGGAGATGGGTCGCCCGCACAAGGAGCCAGCAGGGAAAACTAGGCCTTGATCTAAAACTCTTTGGGAACCGCTTGCGTAGCCCCAAAGACCTGGGGGCTGCAGGTTTTTCTGCTGCCTTCAGCCTCGACACCACCCTTTCCAACTTGGCGCCGCGCCAGGCACAAAAATGGCCATACGGCTGGAGATGTGTCCCCCGCCCAAAGACCCAGAGGGGAAAACTAGACCTTGTTCTAAAGCTCTTTGGGAACCGCTTGCGTAGCACCCACAGACCTGGGGGCTGCAGGCTTTCCTGCTGCCTTCAGCCTCAATACTACGCTTTCCCACTAGGTGTTGCTCCAGGCCCAAAAATGGCCATACGGCTGGAGATGGGTCCCCCGCCCAAGGAGCCAGCAGGGAAAACTAGGCCTTGTTCTAAAGCTTTTAAGGAACCGCTTGCGTAGCCCCACAGACCTGGGGGCTGCAGGCTTTTCTGCTGCCTTCAGACTCAAAACCGCCCTTTCCACTTGGCGCCGCGCCAGGCACAAAAATGGCCTTACAGCTGGAGATGGGTCCCCCGCACAACGAGCTAGCAGGGTAAAATAGGCCTTGTTCTAAAGCTCTTTGGGAACCGCTTGCATAGCCCCACAGACCTGGGGGCTGCGGGCTTTCCTGCTGCCTTCAGCCTCCACACCACCCTTTCCCACTTGGTGCCACGCCAGGCACAAAAACAGCCATACGGCTGGGGATGGGTCCCCCGCCCAAGGAGCCAGCAGGGAAAACTATGTCTTGTTCTAAAGCTCTTTGGGAACCGCTTGCGTAGCCCCACAGACCTGGGGGCTGCGGGTTTTCCTGCTGCCTTCAGCCTCGACAACACCCTTTCCCACTTGGCGTCGCGCCAGGCACAAAAATGGCCATATGGCTGGAGATGGGTCGCCCACACAAGGAGCCAGCAGGGAAAACAATGCCTTCTTCTAAAGCTCTTTGGGAACCGCTTGCGTAGCCCAACAGACCTGGGGGCTGCGGGCTTTCCTGCTGCCTTCAGCCTCCACACCACTCTTTCCCACTTGGCGTCGCGCCAGGCACAAAAATGGGTATACGGCTGGAGATGGGTCCCCCGCCCAAGGAGCCAACAGGGAAAACTAGGCCTTGTTCTAAAGCTCTTTGGGAACCGCTTGCGTAGCCCCACAGACCTGGGGGCTGCGGGCTTTCCTTCTGCCTTCAGCCTTCACATGACCATTTCCCACTTGGTGCCGCGCTAGCTACAAAAATGGCTATACGGCTGAAGATAGGTCCCCCGCCCAAGGAGCCAGCAGGAAAAACTAGGCCTTGTTCTAAAGCTCTTTGGGAACCGCTTGCGTAGCCCCACAGACCTGGGGGCTGTGGTCCTTTCTGCTGCCTTCAGCCTCGAAACCACCCTTTCCCACTAGGTGTCGCTCCAGGCACAAAAATGGCCATACGGCTAGATATGGGTCCCCCGCCCAAGGAGACAGCAGGGAAAACTTTGCCTTCTTCTAAAGCTCTTTGGGAACCGCTTGCGTAGCCCCACAGACCTGGGGGCTGCGGGCTTTTCTGCTGCCTTCAGCCTCCACACCACACTTTCCCAATTGGCGCCGCGCCAGGCACAAAAACAGCCATACGGCTGGAGATGCGTCCCTCGCCGAAAGAACCAGCAGGGAAAACTAGGCCTTCTTCAAAGATCTTTGGGAAACGATTGCGTAGCCCTACAGACCTGGGTGCTGCAGGTATTTCTGCTGCCTTCAGCCTCGACACCACCCTTTCCCACTTGGCGCCGCACCAGGCACAAAAATGGCCATACGGCTGGAGATGGGTCCCCAGCCCAAAGAGCCAGCAGGGAAAACTATGCCTTGTTCTAAAGCTCTTTGGGAACCGCTTGCGTAGCACCCACAGACCTGGGGGCTGCAGGCTTTCCTGCTGCCTTCAACCTCAATATTACGCTTTCCCACTAGGTGTCGCTCCAGGCACAAAAATGGCCATAAGGCTAGATATGGGTCCCCCGCCCAAGGAGCCAGCAGGGAAAACTAGGCCTTGTTCTAAAGCTCTTTGGGAACCGCTTGCGTAGCCCCACAGACCTGGGGGCTGCAGGCTTTCCTGCTGCCTTCTGCCTTGACATGACCCTTTGGCACTTGGCGCCGCGCTAGCTACAAAAATGGCCATACCGCTGGAGATGGATCCCCAGCCCAAAGAGCCAGCAGGGAAAACTATGGCTTGTTCTAATGCTCTTTGGGATCCGCTTGCGTAGCACCCACAGACCTGAGGGCTGCAGGCTTTCCTGCTACCTTCAACCTCAATATTATGCTTTCCCACTAGGTGTCGCTCCAGGCACAAAAATGGCCATAAGGCTACATATGGGTCCCCTGCCCAAGGAGCCAGCAGGGAAAACTATGCCTTGTTCTAAAGCTATTTGGGAACCTCTTGCGTAGCCCCACAGACCTGGGGGCTGCGGGCCTTCCTGCTGCCTTCAGCCTCGACACCACCCTTTCCCTCTTGGCTCCGCACCAGGCACAAATATGGCCATATGGTAGGAGATGGGTCGCCCGCACAAGGAGCCAGCAGGGAAAACTAGGCCTTGATCTAAAACTCTTTGGGAACCGCTTGCGTAGCCCCAAAGACCTGGGGGCTGCAGGTTTTTCTGCTGCCTTCAGCCTCGACACCACCCTTTCCCACTTGGCGCCGCGCCAGGCACAAAAAATGGCCATACATCTGGAGATGGTTCCCCCTCCCAAAGACCCAGCAGGCAAAAATAGGCCTTATTCTAAAGCTCTTTGGGAACCGCTTGCGTAGCCCCACAGACCTGGGGGCTGCGGGCTTTCCTGCTGCCTTCAGCCTCGACACCACCCTTTCCCACTTGGTGCCATGCCAGGCACAAAACCAGCCATACGGCTGGAGATGGGTCCCCAGCCCAAAGAGCCAGCAGGGAAAACTATGCCTTGTTCTAAAGCTCTTTGGGAACCGCTTGCGTAGCCCCTCAGACCTGGGGGCTGCGGTCCTTTCTGCTGCCTTCAGCCTCGAAACCACCCTTTCAAACTTGGCGCCGCGCCAGGCACAAAAATGGCCATACGGCTAGATATGGGTCCCCCGCCCAAGGAGCCAGCAGGGAAAACTATGCCTTCTTCTAAAGCTCTTTGGGAACCGCTTGCGTAGCCCCACAGACCTGGGGGCTGCGGGCTTTTCTGCTGCCTTCAGCGTCCACACCACACTTTCCCAATTGGCGCCGCGCCAGGCACAATAACAGCCATATGGCTGGAGATGCGTCCCTCGCCGAAAGAACCAGCAGGGAAAACTAGGCCTTCTTCAAAGATCTTTGGGAAACGATTGCGTAGCCCTACAGACCTGGGTGCTGCAGGTATTTCTGCTGCCTTCAGCCTCGACACCACCCTTTCCCACTTGGCGCCGTGCTAGGCACAAAAATGGCCATACGGCTGGAGATGGATCCCCAGCCCAAAGACCCAGCAGGGAAAACTATGCCTTGTTCTGAAGCTCTTTGGGAACCGCTTTCGTAGCACCCACAGACCTGGGGGCTGCAGGCTTTCCTGCTGCCTTCAACCTCAATATTACGCTTTCCCACTAGGTGTCGCTCCAGGCACAAAAATGGCCATAAGGCTAGATATGGGTCCCCCGCCCAAGGAGCCAGCAGGGAAAACTATGCCTTGTTCTAAAGCTATTTGGTAACCTCTTGCGTAGACCCACAGACCTCGGGGCTGCGGGCCTTCCTGCTGCCTTCAGCCTCGACACCACCCTTTCCCACTTGGCGCCGCGCCAGGCACAAAAATGGCCATACGTCTGGACAACGGTCCCCCGCCCAAGGAGCCAGCAGGGAAAACTAGGCCTTGTTCTAAAGCTCTTTGGGAACCGCTTGCGTAGCCCCACAGACCTGGGGGCTGCAGGCTGTCCTGCTGCCTTCTGCCTTGACATGACCCTTTGCCACTTGGCGCTGCGCTAGCTACAAAAATGGCCATACCGCTGGAGATGGGTCCCACGCCCAAAGAGCCAGCAGGGAAAACTATGGCTTGTTCTAATGCTCTTTGGGATCCGCTTGCGTAACACCCGCAGACATGAGGGCTGCAGGCTTTCCTGCTGCCTTCAACCTCAATATTATGCTTTCCCACTAGGTGTCGCTCCAGGCACAAAAATGGCCATAAGGCTAGATATGGGTCCCCCGCCCAAGGAGCCAGCAGGGAAATCTATGCCTTGTTCTAAAGCTATTTGGGAACCTCTTGCGTAGCCCCACAGACCTGGGGGCTGCGGGCCTTCCTGCTGCCTTCAGCCTCGACACCACCCTTTCCCTCTTGGCGCCGCACCAGGCACAAAAATGGCCATATGGCTGGAGATGGGTCGCCCGCACAAGGAGCCAGCAGGGAAAACTATGCCTTGTTCTAAAACTCTTTGGGAACCGCTTGCGTAGCCCCACAGACCTGGGGGCTGCGGGCTTTCCTGCTGCCTTCAGCCCCGACATCACACTTTCCCACTTGGCGCCGCGCCAGGGGCAAAAATGGCCATACGGCTGGAGATGGGTCCCCCGCCCAAGGAGCCAGCAGGGAAAACTAGGCCTTGTTCTAAAGCTCTTAGGGAACCGCTTGCGTAGCCCCACAGACCTGGGGGCTGCAGGCTTTCCTGCTGCCTTCAGCCTCGACACCACCCTTTCCCACTTGGCGCCGCACCAGGCACAAAAATGGCCATACGGCTGGAGATGTGTCCCCCGCCCAAAGACCCAGAGGGGAAAACTAGACCTTGTTCTGAAGCTCTTTGGGAACCGCTTGCGTAGCACCCACAGACCTGGGGGCTGCAGGCTTTCCTGCTGCCTTCAGCCTCAATACTACGCTTTCCCACTAGGTGTTGCTCCAGGCCCAAAAATGGCCATACGGCTGGAGATGGGTCCCCCGCCCAAGGAGCCAGCAGGGAAAACTATGCCTTGTTCTAAAGCTCTTAAGGAACCGCTTGCGTAGCCCCACAGACCTGGGGATGCGAGCTTTCCTGCTGCCTTCAGCCTTGACACCACCCTTTCCCACTTGGCGCCGCGCCAGGCACAAAAATGGCCATACGGCTGGAGATGGTTACCCCGCCCATGGAGCCAGCAGGGAAAACTAGGCCTTGTTCTAAAGCTATTTGGGAACCGCTTGCGTAGCCCCACAGACCTGGGGGCTGCAGGCTTTCCTGCTGCCTTCAGCCTCCACACCACTCTTTCCCACTTGGCGCCGCGCCAGGCACAAAAATGGCTATACGGCTGGAGATGGGTCCCCCGCCCAAGGAGCCAGCAGGGAAAACTATGTCTTGTTCTAAAGCTCTTTGGGAACCGCTTGCGTAGCCCCACAGACCTGGGGGCTGCGGGCTTTCCTGCTGCCTTCAGCCTCGACAACACCCTTTCCCACTTGGTGCCACGCCAGGCACAAAAACAGCCATACGGCTGGGGATGGGTCCCCCGCCCAAGGAGCCAGCAGGGAAAACTATGTCTTGTTCTAAAGCTCTTTGGGAACCGCTTGCGTAGCCCCACAGACCTGGGGGCTGCGGGCTTTCCTGCTGCCTTCAGCCTCGACAACACCCTTTCCCACTTGGCGTCGCGCCAGGCACAAAAATGGCCATATGGCTGGAGATGGGTCGCCCACACAAGGAGCCAGCAGGGAAAACTAGGCCTTCTTCTAAAGCTCTTTGGGAACCGCTTGCGTAGCCCCAAAGACCTGGGGGCTACAGGTATTTCTGCTGCCTTCAGCCTCGACACCACCCTTTCCCACTTGGCGCCGCGCCAGGCACAAAAATGGCCATATGGCTGGAGATGGTTCCCACACCCAAGGAGCCAGCAGGGAAAACTATTCCTTGTTCTAAAGCTCTTTGGGAACCTCTTGCGTAACCCCACAGACGTGGGTGCTGCGGGCTATCCTGCTGCCTTCAGCCTCGACACCACCCTTTCCCACTTGGTGCCACGCCAGGCACAAAAACAGCCATACGGCTGGAGATGGGTCCCCCGCCCAAAGAGCCAGCAGGCAAAAATAGGCCTTGTTCTAAAGCTCTTTGGGAACCGCCTGCGTAGCCCCACAGACCTGGGGGCTGCGGGCTTTCCTGCTGCCTTCAGCCTCGACACAACCCTTTCCCACTTGGTGCCGCGCCAGGCACAAAAATGGCTATACGGCTGAAGATAGGTCCCCCGCCCAAGGAGCCAGCAGGAAAAACTAGGCCTTGTTCTAAAGCTCTTTGGGAACCGCTTGCGTAGCCCCACAGACCTGGGGGCTGCGGTCCTTTCTGCTGCCTTCAGCCTCGAAACCACCCTTTCAAACTTGGCGCCGCGCCAGGCACAAAAATGGCCATACGTCTAGATATGGGTCCCCCGCCCAAGGAGCCAGCAGGTAAAACTATGCCTTCTTCTAAAGCTCTTTGGGAACCGCTTGCGTAGCCCCACAGACCTGGGGGCTGCGGGCTTTTCTGCTTCCTTCAGCCTCCACACCACACTTTCCCAATTGGCGCCGCGCCAGGCACAAAAACAGCCATACGGCTGGAGATGCGTCCCTCGCCGAAAGAACCAGCAGGGAAAACTAGGCCTTCTTCAAAGATCTTTGGGAAACGATTGCGTAGCCCTGCAGACCTGGGTGCTGCAGGTATTTCTGCTGCCTTCAGCCTCGACACCATTCTTTCCCACTTGGCGCCGCGCTAGGCACAAAAATGGCCATACGGCTGGAGATGGATCCCCAGCCCAAAGACCCAGCAGGGTAAACTATGCCTTGTTCTGAAGCTCTTTGGGAACCGCTTGCGTAGCACCCACAGACCTGGGGGCTGCAGGCTTTCCTGCTGCCTTCAACCTCAATATTACGCTTTCCCACTAGGTGTCGCTCCAGGCACAAAAATGGCCATAAGGCTAGATATGGGTCCCCCGCCCAAGGAGCCAGCAGGGAAATCTATGCCTTGTTCTAAAGCTCTATGGGAACCTCTTGCGTAGCCCCACAGACCTGGGGGCTGCGGGCCTTCCTGCTGCCTTCAGCCTCGACACCACCCTTTCCCTCTTGGCGCCGCACCAGGCACAAAAATGGCCATACGGCTGGAGATGGGTCCCCAGCCCAAAGACCCAGCAGGGAAAACTATGCCTTGTTCTAAAGCTCTTTGGGAACCGCTTGCGTAGCGCCAAAGACCTGGGGGCTGCGGGCTTTCCTGCTGCCTTCAGCCTCGACACCACCCTTTCCCACTTGGGGCCGCGCAAGGGGCAAAAATGGCCATACAGCTGGAGATGGTTCCCCCTCCCAAAGACCCAGCAGGCAAAAATAGGCCTTGTTCTAAAGCTCTTTGGAAACCGCTTGCGTAGCCCCACAGACCTGGGGGCTGCGGGCTTTCCTGCTGCCTTCAGCCTCGACACAACCCTTTCCCACTTGGTGCCATGCCAGGCAGAAAAACAGCCATACGGCTGGAGATGGGTCCCCCGCCCAAAGAGCCAGCAGGGAAAACTATGCCTTGTTCTAAAGCTCTTTGGGAACCGCTTGCGTAGCCCCACAGACCTGGGGGCTGCGGGCTTTCCTGCTGCCTTCAGCCTCGACATCACCCTTTCCCACTTGGCGCCGCGCCAGGCACAAAAATGGCCATACGGCTGGAGATGGGTCCCCAGCCCAAAGACCCAGCAGGGAAAACTATGCCTTCTTCTAAAGCTCTTTGGGAACGGCTTGCGTAGCCCCACAGACCTGGGGGCTGCAGGCTTTCCTGCTGCCTTCAGCTTCGACACCACCCTTTCCCACTTGGCGCCGCACCAGGCACAAAAATGGCCATACGGCTGGAGATGTGTCCCCCGCCCAAAGACCCAGAGGGGAAAACTAGACCTTGTTCTAAAGCTCTTTGGGAACCGCTTGCGTAGCCCCACAGACCTGGGGGCTGCAGGCTTTCCTGCTGCCTTCAGCCTCAATACTACGCTTTCCCACTAGGTGTTGCTCCAGGCCCAAAAATGGCCATACGGCTGGAGATAGGTCCCCCGCCCAAGGACCCAGCAGGGAAAACTATGCCTTGTTCTAAAGCTCTTAAGGAACCGCTTGCGTAGCCCCACAGACCTGGGGATGCGAGCTTTCCTGCTGCCTTCAGCCTTGACACCACCCTTTCCCACTTGGCCCAGCGCCAGGCACAAAAATGGCCATACGGCTGGAGATGGGTCCCCCGCCTATGGAGCCAGCAGGGAAAACTAGGCCTTGTTCTAAAGCTATTTGGGAACCGCTTGCGTAGCCCCACAGACCTGGGGGCTGCAGGCTTTCCTGCTGCCTTCAGCCTCAATATTACGCTTTCCCACTAGGTGTTGCTCCAGGCCCAAAAATGGCCATACGGCTGGAGATGGGTCCCCCGCCCAAGGAGCCAGCAGGGAAAACTATGCCTTGTTCTAAAGCTCTTAGGGAACCGCTTGCGTAGCCCCACAGACCTGGGGGCTGCGGGCTTTCCTGCTGCCTTCAGCCTCGAAATCACCCTTTCCCACTTGGCGCCGCGCCAGGAGCAAAAATGGCCATACAGCTGGAGATGGGTCCCCCGCACAAGGAGCCAGCAGGGAAAAATAAGCCTTGTTCTAAAGCTCTTTGGGAACCGCTTGCGTAGCCCCACAGACCTGGGGGCTGCGGGCTTTTCTGCTGCCTTCAGCCTCCACACCACACTTTCCCAATTGGCGCCGCGCCAGGCACAAAAACAGCCATACGGCTGGAGATGCGTCCCTCGCCGAAAGAACCAGCAGGGAAAACTAGGCCTTCTTCAAAGATCTTTCGGAAACGATTGCGTAGCCCTACAGACCTGGGTGCTGCAGCTATTTCTGCTGCCTTCAGCCTCGACACCACCATTTCCCAGTTGGCGCCGCGCTAGGCACAAAAATGGCCATACGGCTGGAGATGGATCCCCAGCCCAAAGACCCAGAAGGGAAAACTAGGCCTTGTTCTAAAGCTATTAGGGAACCGCTTGCGTAGCACCCACAGACCTGGGGGCTGCAGGCTTTCCTGCTGCCGTCTGCCTTGACATGACCCTTTGCCACTTGGCGCCGCGCTAGCTACAAAAATGGCCATACCGCTGGAGATGGGTCCCACGCCCAAAGAGCCAGCAGGGAAAACTATGCCTTGTTCTAATGCTCTTTGGGATCCGCTTGCGTAGCACCCACAGACCTGAGGGCTGCAGGCTTTCCTGCTGCCTTCAACCTCAATATTATGCTTTCCCACTAGGTATCGCTCCAGGCACAAAAATGGCCATAAGGCTAGAAATGGGTCCCCCGCCCAAGGAGCCAGCAGGGAAATCTATGCCTTGTTCTAAAGCTCTATGGGAACCTCTTGCGTAGCCCCACAGACCTGGGGGCTGCGGGCCTTCCTGCTGCCTTCAGCCTCGACACCACCCTTTCCCTCTTGGCCCCACGCCAGGCACAAAAATGGCCATATGGCTGGAGATGGGTCGCCCGCCCAAGGAGCCAGCAGGGAAAACTAGGCCTTGATCTAAAACTCTTTGGGAACCGCTTGCGTAGCCCCAAAGACCTGGGGGCTGCAGGTTTTTCTGCTGCCTTCAGCCTCGACACCACCCTTTCCCACTTGGCGCCGCACCAGGCACAAAAATGGCCATACAGCTGGAGATGGTTCCCCCTCCCAAAGACCCAGCAGGCAAAAATAGGCCTTGTTCTAAAGCTCTTTGGGAACCGCTTGCGTAGCCCCACAGACCTGGGGGCTGCGGGCTTTCCTGCTGCCTTCAGCCTCGACATCACCCTTTCCCACTTGGCGCCGCGCCAGGGGCAAAAATGGCAATACGGCTGGAGATGGGACCCCCGCCCAAGGAGCCAGCAGGGAAAACTAGGCCTTGTTCTAAAGCTCTTTGGGAACCGCTTGCGTAGCCCCACAGACCTGGGGGCTGCAGGCTTTCCTGCTGCCTTCAGCCTCAATACTACGCTTTCCCACTAGGTGTTGCTCCAGGCCCAAAAATGGCCATACGGCTGGAGATGGGTCCCCCGCCCAAGGAGCCAGCAGGGAAAACTAAGCCTTGTTCTAAAGCTCTTAGGGAACCGCTTGCGTAGCCCCACAGACCTGGGGATGCGAGCTTTCCTGCTGCCTTCAGCCTCCACACCACCCTTTCCCACTTGGCGCCGCGCCAGGCACAAAAGTGGCCATACGGCTGGAGATGGGTCCCCCGCCCATGGAGCCAGCAGGGAAAACTAGGCCTTGTTCTAAAGCTCTTTGGGAATCACTTGCGTAGCCCCACAGACCTGGGGGCTGCGGGCTTTCCTGCTGCCTTCAGCCTCCACACCACCCTTTCCCACTTGGTGCCGCACCAGGCACAAAAATGCCTATACGGCTGAAGATAGGTCCCCCGCCCAAGGAGCCAGCAGGGAAAACTATGCCTTGTTCTAAAGCTATTTGGGAACTGCTTGCGTAGACCCACAGACCTGGGGGCTGCGGGCCTTCCTGCTGCCTTCAGCCTCGACACCACCCTTTCCCTGCTGTCGCCGCACCAGGCACAAAAATGGCCATATGGCTGGAGATGGGTCGCCCGCACAAGGAGCCAGCAGGGAAAACTAGGCCTTGATCTAAAACTCTTTGGGAACCGCTTGCGTAGCCCCAAAGAACTGGGGGCTGCAGGTTTTTCTGCTGCCTTCAGCCTCGACACCACCCTTTCCCACTTGGCGCCGCGCCAGGCACAAAAATGGCCATACAGCTGGAGATGGGTCCCCCTCCCAAAGACCCAGCAGGCAAAAATAGGACTTGTTCTAAAGCTCTTTGAGAACCGCTTGCGTAGCCCCACAGACCTGGGGGCTGCGGGCTTTCCTGCTGCCTTCAGCCTCGACACCACCCTTTCCCACTTGGTGCCACGCCAGGCAAAAAAACAGCCATACGGCTGGAGATGGGCCCCCCGCCCAAAGAGCCAGCAGGGAAAACTATGCCTTGTTCTAAAGCTCTTTGGGAACCACTTGCGTAGCCCCCCAGAACTGGGGGCTGCAAGCTTTCCTGCTGCCTTCAGCCTCCACACCACCCTTTCCCACTTGGCGTCGCGCCAGGCACAAAAATGGCCATATGGCTGGAGATGGGTTCCCCGCACAAGGAGCCAGCAGAGAAAACTAGGCCTTGTTATAAAGCTATTTGGGAACCGCTTGCGTAGGCCCACAGACCTGAGGGCTGCGGGCTTTCCTGCTGCCTTCACCCTCCACACCACCCTATCCCACTTGGTGCCACGCCAGGTACAAAAAGAGCCATACGGCTGGAGATGCGTCCCACGCCGAAAGAACCAGCAGGGAAAACTAGGCTTTCTTCAAAGCTCTTTGGGAACCGCTTGCGTAGCCCCACAGACGTGGGGGCTGCGGGCTTTCCTGCTGCCTTCAGCCTCAAAAACACCATTTCCCACTTGGCACCGCGCCAGGCACAAAAATGGCCATACGGCTGGAGATGGGTCCCCCACCCAAGGAGCCAGCAGGGAAAAATATGCCTTGTTCTAAAGCTCTTTGGGAACCGCTTGCGTAGCCCCACAGACCTGGGGGCTGCGGGCTTTCCTGCTGCCTTCAGCCTCCACACCACCCTTTCCCACTTGACGCCGCGCCAGGAGCAAAAATGGCCATACGGCTGGAGATGGGTCCCCCGCCAAAGGAGCCAGCAGGGAAAACTATGCCTTATTCTAAAGCTCTTTGGGAATCACTTGCGTAGCCCCACAGACCTGAGAGCTGCGGGCTTTCCTGCTGCCTTCAGCCTCGAAACCACCCTTTCCCACTTGGTGCCGCACCAGGCACAAAAATGCCTATACGGCTGAAGATAGGTCCCCCGCCCAAGGAGCCAGCAGGGAAAACTAGGCCTTGTTCTAAAGCTCTTTGGGAACCGCTTGCGTAGCCTTTAAGACCTGGGGGCTACAGGTATTTCTGCTGCCTTCAGCCTCCACACCACCCTTTCCCACTTGGCGCCGCGCCAGGCACAAAAATGGCCATATGGTTGGAGATGGTTCCCCCGTCCAAGGAGCCAGCAGGGAAAACTATGCCGTGTTCTAAAGCTCTTTGGGAACCGCTTGCGTAGCCCCACAGACCTGGGGGCTGCGGGCTTTCCTGCTGCCTTCAGCCTCAAAACCACCCTTTCCCACTTGGTGCCACGCCAGGCACAAAAACAGCCATACGGCTGGAGATGGGTCCCCAGCCCAAAGAGCCAGAAGGGAAAACTATGCCTTGTTCTAAATCTCTTTGGGAACCGCTTGCGTAGCCCCACAGACCTGGGGGCTGCGGGACTTCCTGCTGCCTTCAGCCTCGACACCATCCTTTCCCACTTAGCATCACGCCAGGCACAAAAATGGCCATATGGCTGGAGATGGTTCCCCCACCCAAGGAGCCAGCAGGGAAAACAATTCCTTGTTCTAAAGCTCTTTGGGAACCGCTTGCGTAGCCCCACAGACCTGAGGGCTGCGGGCTTTCCTCCTGCCTTCACCCTCCACACCACCCTTTCCCACTTGGCGCCGCACCAGGCACAAAAATGGCCATACGGCTGGAGATGGGTCCCCCACCCAAGGAGCCAGCAGGGTAAACTAGGCCTTATTCTAAAGCTCTTTGGGAACCGCTTGCATAGCCCCACAGAGCTGGGGGCTGCGGGCCTTCCTGCTGCCTTCAGCCTCGACACCACCCTTTCCCACTTGTCGTCGCACCAGGCACAAAAACGGCCATATGGCTGGAGATGGGTCGCCCGCACAAGGAGCCAGCAGGGAAAACAATGCCTTCTTCTAAAGCTCTTTGGGAACCGCTTGCGTAGCCCCACAGACCTGGGGGCTTCGGGCTTTCCTGCTGCCTTCAGCCTCGACAACACCCTTTCCCACTTGGTGTCGCGCCAGACACAAAAAGGCCATATGGCTGGAGATGGGTCGCCCGCACAAGGAGCCAGCAGGGAACACAATGCCTTCTTCTAAAGCTCTTTGGGAACCGCTTCCGTAGCCCCACAGAGCTGGGGGCTGCGGGCTTTCCTGCTGCCTTCAGCCTCCACACCACTCTTTCCCACTTGGCGTCGCGCCAGGCACAAAATTGCCTATATGGCTGGAGATGGGTCCCCCGCCCAAGGAGCCAACAGGGAAAACGAGGCCTTGTTCTGAAGTTCTTTGGGAACCGCTTGCGTAGCCCCACAGACCTGGGGGCTGCGGGCTTTTCTGCTGCCTTCAGCCTCCACACCACACTTTCCCAATTGGCGCCGCGCCAGGCACAAAAACAGCCATAAGGCTGGAGATGCGTCCCACGCCGAAACAACCAGCAGGGAAAACTAGGCCTTCTTCAAAGATTTTTGGGAAACGATTGCGTAGCCCTACAGACCTGGGTGCTGCAGGTATTTCTGCTGCCTTCAGCCTCGACACCACCCTTTCCCACTTGGCGCCGCGCTAGGCACAAAAATGGCCATACGGCTGGAGATGGTTCCCCAGCCCAAAGACCCAGCAGGGAAATCTATGCCTTGTTCTAAAGCTCTTTGGGAACCGCTTGCGTAGCACCCACAGACCTGGGGGCTGCAGGCTTTCCTGCTGCCTTCAACCTCAATATTACGCTTTCCCACTAGGTGTCGCTCCAGGCACAAAAACAGCCATACGGCTGGAGATGGGTCCTCCGCCCAAGGAGCCAGCAGGGAAAACTATGCCTTGTTCTAAAGCTATTTGGGAACCTCTTGCGTAGCCCCACAGACCTGGGGGCTGCGGGCCTTCCTGCTGCCTTCAGCCTCGACACCACCCTTTCCCTGCTGTCGCCGCACCAGGCACAAAAATGGCCATATGGCTGGAGATGGGTCGCCCGCACAAGGAGCCAGCAGGGAAAACTAGGCCTTGATCTAAAACTCTTTGGGAACCGCTTGCGTAGCCCCAAATACCTGGGGGCTGCAGGTTTTTCTGCTGCCTTCAGCCTCGACACCACCCTTTCCCACTTGGCGCCGCGCCAGGCACAAAAATGGCCATACAGCTGGAGATGGGTCCCCCTCCCAAAGACCCAGCAGGCAAAAATAGGCCTTGTTCTAAAGCTCTTTGAGAACCGCTTGCGTAGCCCCACAGCCCTGGGGGCTGTGGGCTTTCCTGCTGCCTTCAGCCTCGACACCACCATTTCCCACTTGGTGCCACGCCAGGCACAAAAACAGAAATACGGCTGGAGATGCGTCCCACGACCAAAGAGCCAGCAGGGAAAACTAGGCTTTCTTCAAAGCTCTTTGGGAACCGCTTGCGTAGCCCCACAGACGTGGGGGCTGCGGGCTTTCCTGCTGCCTTCAGCCTCAAAAACACCATTTCCCACTTGGCGCCGCACCAGGCACAAAAATGGCCATATGGCTGGAGATGGGTCCCCCACCCAAGGAGCCAGCAGGGAAAAATATGCCTTGTTCTAAAGCTCTTTGGGAACCGCTTGCGTAGACCCACAGACCTGGGGGCTGCAAGCTTTCCTGCTGCCTTCAGCCTCGACACCACCCTTTCCCACTTGGCGCCGCGCCAGGCACAAAAATGGCCATATGGCTGGAGATGGGTCCCCCGCCCAAGGGGCCAGCAGGGAAAACTATGTCTTGTTCTAAAGCTCTTTGGGAACCGCTTGCGTAGCCCCACAGACCTGGGGGCTGCGGGCTTTCCTGCTGCCTTCAGCCTCCACACCACCCTTTCCCACTTCGCGCCGCGCCAGGAGCAAAAATGGCCATACGGCTGGAGATGGGTCACCCGCCAAAGGAGCAAGCAGGGAAAACTATGCCTTGTTCTAAAGCTCTTTGGGAATCACTTGCGTAGCCCCACAGACCTGGGGGCTGCGGGCTTTCCTGCTGCCTTTAGCCTTGACATGACCATTTCCCACTTCGTGCCGCACCAGGCACATAAATGCCTATACGGCTGAAGATAGGTCCCCCGCCCAAGGAGCCAGCAGGGAAAACTAGGCCTTGTTCTAAAGCTCTTTGGGAACCGCTTGCGTAGCCTTAAAGACCTGGGGGCTACAGGTATTTCTGCTGCCTTCAGCCTCAATATTACCCTTTCCCACTTGGTGTCGCGCCAGACACAAAAAGGCCATATGGCTGGAGATGGGTCGCCCGCACAAGGAGCCAGCAGGGAACACAATGCCTTCTTCTAAAGCTCTTTGGGAACCGCTTCCGTAGCCCCACAGAGCTGGGGGCTGCGGGCTTTCCTGCTGCCTTCAGCCTCCACACCACTCTTTCCCACTTGGCGTCGCGCCAGGCACAAAATTGCCTATATGGCTGGAGATGGGTCCCCCGCCCAAGGAGCCAACAGGGAAAACGAGGCCTTGTTCTGAAGTTCTTTGGGAACCGCTTGCGTAGCCCCACAGACCTGGGGGCTGCGGGCTTTTCTGCTGCCTTCAGCCTCCACACCACACTTTCCCAATTGGCGCCGCGCCAGGCACAAAAACAGCCATAAGGCTGGAGATGCGTCCCACGCCGAAACAACCAGCAGGGAAAACTAGGCCTTCTTCAAAGATTTTTGGGAAACGATTGCGTAGCCCTACAGACCTGGGTGCTGCAGGTATTTCTGCTGCCTTCAGCCTCGACACCACCCTTTCCCACTTGGCGCCGCGCTAGGCACAAAAATGGCCATACGGCTGGAGATGGTTCCCCAGCCCAAAGACCCAGCAGGGAAATCTATGCCTTGTTCTAAAGCTCTTTGGGAACCGCTTGCGTAGCACCCACAGACCTGGGGGCTGCAGGCTTTCCTGCTGCCTTCAACCTCAATATTACGCTTTCCCACTAGGTGTCGCTCCAGGCACAAAAACAGCCATACGGCTGGAGATGGGTCCTCCGCCCAAGGAGCCAGCAGGGAAAACTATGCCTTGTTCTAAAGCTATTTGGGAACCTCTTGCGTAGCCCCACAGACCTGGGGGCTGCGGGCCTTCCTGCTGCCTTCAGCCTCGACACCACCCTTTCCCTGCTGTCGCCGCACCAGGCACAAAAATGGCCATATGGCTGGAGATGGGTCGCCCGCACAAGGAGCCAGCAGGGAAAACTAGGCCTTGATCTAAAACTCTTTGGGAACCGCTTGCGTAGCCCCAAATACCTGGGGGCTGCAGGTTTTTCTGCTGCCTTCAGCCTCGACACCACCCTTTCCCACTTGGCGCCGCGCCAGGCACAAAAATGGCCATACAGCTGGAGATGGGTCCCCCTCCCAAAGACCCAGCAGGCAAAAATAGGCCTTGTTCTAAAGCTCTTTGAGAACCGCTTGCGTAGCCCCACAGACCTGGGGGCTGTGGGCTTTCCTGCTGCCTTCAGCCTCGACACCACCATTTCCCACTTGGTGCCACGCCAGGCACAAAAACAGAAATACGGCTGGAGATGCGTCCCACGCCCAAAGAGCCAGCAGGGAAAACTAGGCTTTCTTCAAAGCTCTTTGGGAACCGCTTGCGTAGCCCCACAGACGTGGGGGCTGCGGGCTTTCCTGCTGCCTTCAGCCTCAAAAACACCATTTCCCACTTGGCGCCGCACCAGGCACAAAAATGGCCATATGGCTGGAGATGGGTCCCCCACCCAAGGAGCCAGCAGGGAAAAATATGCCTTGTTCTAAAGCTCTTTGGGAACCGCTTGCGTAGACCCACAGACCTGGGGGCTGCAAGCTTTCCTGCTGCCTTCAGCCTCGACACCACGCTTTCCCACTTGGCGCCGCACCAGGCACAAAAATGGCCATATGGCTGGAGATGGGTCCCCCGCCCAAGGGGCCAGCAGGGAAAACTATGTCTTGTTCTAAAGCTCTTTGGGAACCGCTTGCGTAGCCCCACAGACCTGGGGGCTGCGGGCTTTCCTGCTGCCTTCAGCCTCCACACCACCCTTTCCCACTTCGCGCCGCGCCAGGAGCAAAAATGGCCATACGGCTGGAGATGGGTCACCCGCCAAAGGAGCAAGCAGGGAAAACTATGCCTTGTTCTAAAGCTCTTCGGGAACCGCTTGCGTAGCCCCACAGACCTGGGGGCTGCGGGCTTTCCTGCTGCCTTTAGCCTTGACATGACCATTTCCCACTTCGTGCCGCACCAGGCACATAAATGCCTATACGGCTGAAGATAGGTCCCCCGCCCAAGGAGCCAGCAGGGAAAACTAGGCCTTGTTCTAAAGCTCTTTGGGAACCGCTTGCGTAGCCTTAAAGACCTGGGGGCTACAGGTATTTCTGCTGCCTTCAGCCTCCACACCACCCTTTCCCACTTGGCGCCGCGCCAGGCACAAAAACAGCCATATGGCTGGAGATGGTTCCCCCGTCCAAGAAGCCAGCAGGGAAAACTAGGCCTTGTTCTAAAGCTCTTTGGGAACCGCTTGCGTAGGCCCACAGACCTGGGGGCTGCGGGCTTTTCTGCTGCCTTCAGCCTCCACACCACACTTTCCCAATTGGCGCCGCGCCAGGCACAAAAACAGCCATATGGCTGGAGATGCGTCCCACGCCGAAACAACCAGCAGGGAAAACTAGGCCTTCTTCAAAGATTTTTGGGAAACGATTGCGTAGCCCTACAGACCTGGGTGCTGCAGGTATTTCTGCTGCCTTCAGCCTCGACACCACCCTTTCCCACTTGGCGCCGCGCTAGGCACAAAAATGGCCATACGGCTGGAGATGGTTCCCCAGCCCAAAGACCCAGCAGGGAAAACTATGCCTTGTTCTAAAGCTCTTTGGGAACCGCTTGCGTAGCACCCACAGACCTGGGGGCTGCAGGCTTTCCTGCTGCCTTCAACCTCAATATTACGCTTTCCCACTAGGTGTCGCTCCAGGCACAAAAATAGCCATACGGCTGGAGATGGGTCCCCCGCCCAACGAGCCAGCAGGGAAAACTATGCCTTCTTCTAAAGCTCTTTGGGAAACGCTTGCGTAGCCCCACAGACCTGGGGGCTGCGGGCCTTCCTGCTGCCTTCAGCCTCGACACCACCCTTTCCCACTAGGTGCCACGCCAGGCACAAAAACAGCCATACGGCTGGAGATGGGTCCCCAGCCCAAAGAGCCAGCAGGGAAAACTATGCCTTGTTCTAAAGCTCTTTGGGAACCGCTTGCGTAGGCCCACAGACCTGAGGGCTGCGGGCTTTCCTGCTGCCTTCACCCTCCACACCACCCTATCCCACTTGGTGCCACGCCAGGTACAAAAACAGCCATACGGCTGGAGATGCGTCCCACGCCGAAAGAACCAGCAGGGAAAACTAGGCGTTCTTCAAAGCTCTTTGGGAACCGCTTTCGTAGCCCCACAGAGGTGGGGGCTGCGGGCTTTCCTGCTGCCTTCAGCCTCAAAAACACCATTTCCCACTTGGCGCCGCACCAGGCACAAAAATGGCCATACGGCTGGAGATGGGTCCCCCACCCAAGGAGCCAGCAGGGAAAAATATGCCTTGTTCTAAAGCTCTTTGGGAACCGCTTGCGTAGACCCACAGACCTGGGGGCTGCGGGCTTTCCTGCTGCCTTCAGCCTCGACACCACCCTTTCCCACTTGGCGCCGCGCCAGGCACAAAAATGGCCATACGGCTGGAGATGGGTCCCCCGCCAAAAGACCCAGAAGGGAAAACTATGCCTTGTTCTAAAGCTCTTTGGGAACCGCTTGCGTAGACCCACAGACCTGGGGGCTGCGGGCTTTCCTGCTGCCTTCAGCCTCGACAACACCCTTTCCCACTTGGTGTCGCGCCAGGCACAAAAAGGCCATATGGCTGGAGATGGGTCGCCCGCACAAGGAGCCAGGAGGGAACACAATGCCTTCTTCTAAAGCTCTTTGGGAACCGCTTCCGTAGCCCCACAGACCTGGGGGCTGCGGGCTTTCCTGCTGCCTTCAGCCTCCACACCACTCTTTCCCACTTGGCGTCGCGCCAGGCACAAAATTGCCTATATGGCTGGAGATGGGTCCCCCGCCCAAGGAGCCAACAGGGAAAACGAGGCCTTGTTCTGAAGTTCTTTGGGAACCGCTTGCGTAGCCCCACAGACCTGGGGGCTGCGGGCTTTTCTGCTGCCTTCAGCCTCCACACCACACTTTCCCAATTGGCGCCGCGCCAGGCACAAAAACAGCCATAAGGCTGGAGATGCGTCCCACGCCGAAACAACCAGCAGGGAAAACTAGGCCTTCTTCAAAGATTTTTGGGAAACGATTGCGTAGCCCTACAGACCTGGGTGCTGCAGGTATTTCTGCTGCCTTCAGTCTCGACACCACCCTTTCCCACTTGGCGCCGCGCTAGGCACAAAAATGGCCATACGGCTGGAGATGGTTCCCCAGCCCAAAGACCCAGCAGGGAAATCTATGCCTTGTTCTAAAGCTCTTTGGGAACCGCTTGCGTAGCACCCACAGACCTGGGGGCTGCAGGCTTTCCTGCTGCCTTCAACCTCAATATTACGCTTTCCCAATAGGTGTCGCTCCAGGCACAAAAACAGCCATACGGCTGGAGTTGGGTCCCCCGCCCAAGGAGCCAGCAGGGAAAACTATGCCTTGTTCTAAAGCTATTTGGGAACCTCTTGCGTAGCCCCACAGACCTGGGGGCTGCGGGCCTTCCTGCTGCCTTCAGCCTCGACACCACCCTTTCCCTCATGTCACCGCACCAGGCACAAAAATGGCCATATGGCTGGAGATGGGTCGCCCGCACAAGGAGCCAGCAGGGAAAACTAGGCCTTGATCTAAAACTCTTTGGGAACCGCTTGCGTAGCCCCAAAGACCTGGGGGCTGCAGGTTTTTCTGCTGCCTTCAGCCTCGACACCACCCTTTCCAACTTGGCGCCGCGCCAGGCACAAAAATGGCCATACAGCTGGAGATGGGTCCCCCTCCCAAAGACCCAGCAGGCAAAAATAGGCCTTGTTCTAAAGCTCTTTGAGAACCGCTTGCGTAGCCCCACAGACCTGGGGGCTGTGGGCTTTCCTGCTGCCTTCAGCCTCGACACCACCCTTTCCCACTTGGTGCCACGCCAGGCACAAAAACAGAAATACGGCTGGAGATGCGTCCCACGCCCAAAGAGCCAGCAGGGAAAACTAGGCTTTCTTCAAAGCTCTTTGGGAACCGCTTGCGTAGCCCCACAGACCTGGGGGCTGCGGGCTTTCCTGCTGCCTTCAGCCTCAAAAACACCATTTCCCACTTGGCGCCGCACCAGGCACAAAAATGGCCATACGGCTGGAGATGGGTCCCCCATCCAAGGAGCCAGCAGGGAAAAATATGCCTTGTTCTAAAGCTCTTTGGGAACCGCTTGCGTAGACCCACAGACCTGGGGGCTGCAAGCTTTCCTGCTGCCTTCAGCCTCGACACCACCCTTTCCCACTTGGCGCCGCGCCAGGCACAAAAATGGCCATACGGCTGGAGATGGGTCCCCCGCCCAAGGGGCCAGCAGGGAAAACTATGCCTTGTTCTAAAGCTCTTTGGGAACCGCTTGCGTAGCCCCACAGACGTGGGGGCTGCGGGCTTTCCTGCTGCCTTCAGCCTCCACACCACCCTTTCCCAATTGGCGCCGCGCCAGGCACAAAAATGGCCATACGGCTGGAGATGGGTCCCCCGCCAAAGGAGCAAGCAGGGAAAAATATGCCTTGTTCTAAAGCTCTTTGGGAATCACTTGCGTAGCCCCACAGACCTGGGGGCTGCGGGCTTTCCTGCTGCCTTTAGCCTTCACATGACCATTTCCCACTTCGTGCCGCACCAGGCAAATAAATGCCTATACGGCTGAAGATAGGTCCCCCGCCCAAGGAGCCAGCAGGGAAAACTAGGCCTTGTTCTAAAGCTCTTTGGGAACCTCTTGCGTAGCCCCACAGACCTGGGTCTGCGGGCCTTCCTGCTGCCTTCAGCCTCGACACCATCCTTTCCCACTTGGCGCCGCGCCAGGCACAAAAATGGCCATATGGCTGGAGATGGTTCCCCCGTCCAAGGAGCCAGCAGGGAAAACTAGGCCTTGTTCTAAGGCTCTTTGGGAACCGCTTGCGTAGGCCCACAGACCTGGGGGCTGCGGGCTTTTCTGCTGCCTTCAGCCTCCACACCACACTTTCCCAATTGGCGCCGCGCCAGGCACAAAAACAGCCATACGGCTGGAGATGCGTCCCACGCCGAAACAACCAGCAGGGAAAACTAGGCCTTCTTCAAAGATTTTTTGGGAAACGATTGCGTAGCCCTACAGACCTGGGTGCTGCAGGTGTTTCTGCTGCCTTCAGCCTCGACACCACCCTTTCCCACTTGGCGCCGCGCTAGGCACAAAAATGGCCATACGGCTGGAGATGGTTCCCCAGCCCAAAGACCCAGCAGGGAAAACTATGCCTTGTTCTAAAGCTCTTTGGGAACCGCTTGCGTAGCACCCACAGACCTGGGGGCTGCAGGCTTTCCTGCTGCCTTCAACCTCAATATTACGCTTTCCCACTAGGTGTCGCTCCAGGCACAAAAACAGCCATACGGCTGGAGATGGGTCCCCCGCCCAACGAGCCAGCAGGGAAAACTATGCCTTGTTCTAAAGCTCTTTGGGAAACGCTTGCGTAGCCCCACAGACCTGGGGGCTGCGGGCCTTCCTGCTGCCTTCAGCCTCGAAACCATCCTTTCCCACTTGGCGCCGCGCCAGGCACAGAAATGGCCATACGGCTGGAGATGGTTCCCCCTCCCAAAGACCCAGCAGGCAAAAATAGGCCTTGTTCTAAAGCTCTTTGAGAACCGCTTGCGTAGCACCCACAGACCTGGGGGCTGCGGGCTTTCCTGCTGCCTTCAGCCTCGACACCACCCTTTCCCACTAGGTGCCACGCCAGGCACAAAAACAGCCATACGGCTGGAGATGGGTCCCCAGCCCAAAGAGCCAGCAGGGAAAACTATGCCTTGTTCTAAAGCTCTTTGGGAACCGCTTGCGTAGGCCCACAGACCTGAGGGCTGCGGGCTTTCCTGCTGCCTTCACCCTCCACACCACCCTATCCCACTTGGTGCCACGCCAGGTACAAAAACAGCCATACGGCTGGAGATGCGTCCCACGCCGAAAGAACCAGCAGGGAAAACTAGGCGTTCTTCAAAGCTCTTTGGGAACCGCTTTCGTAGCCCCACAGACGTGGGGGCTGCGGGCTTTCCTGCTGCCTTCAGCCTCTAAAACACCATTTCCCACTTGGCGCCGCACCAGGCACAAAAATGGCCATACAGCTGGAGATGGGTCCCCCACCCAAGGAGCCAGCAGGGAAAAATATGCCTTGTTCTAAAGCTCTTTGGGAACCGCTTGCGTAGACCCACAGACCTGGGGGCTGCGGGCTTTCCTGCTGCCTTCAGCCTCGACACCACCCTTTCCCACTTGGCGCCGCGCCAGGCACAAAAATGGCCATACGGCTGGAGATGGGTCCCCCGCCCAAAGACCCAGCAGGCAAAACTAGGCCTTGTTCTAAAGCTCTTTGGGAACCGCTTACGTAGATCCACAGACCTGGGGGCTGCGGGCTTTCCTGCTGCCTTCAGGCTCTAATACCACGCTTTCCCACTAGGTGTCGCTCCAGGCACAAAAACAGCCATACGGCTGGAGATGGGTCCCCCACCCAAAGAGCCAGCAAGGAAAAATATGCCTTGTTCTAAAGCTCTTTGGGAACCGCTTGCGTAGCCCCACAGACCTGGGGGCTGCGGGCTTTCCTGCTGCCTTCAGCCTCCACACCACCCTTTCCCACTTGGCGCCGCGCCAGGAGCAAAAATGGCGATACGGCTGGAGATGGGTCCCCCGCCAATGGAGCCAGCAGGGAAAACTATGCCTTGTTCTAAAGATCTTTGGGAACCGCTTGCGTAGCCCCACAGACCTGGGGGCTGCGGGCTTTCCTGCTGCCTTCAGCCTCCACACCACCCATTCCCACTTGGCGCCGCACCAGGCACAAAAATGGCCATATGGCTGGAGATGGGTCGCCCGCACAAGGAGCCAGCAGGGAAAACTAGGCCTTGTTCTAAAGCTCTATGGGAACCGCTTGCGTAGCCCCAAAGACCTGGGGGCTGCAGGTTTTTCTGCTGCCTTCAGCCTTGACACCACCCTTTCCCACTTGGCGCCGCGCCAGGCACAAAAATGGCCATACAGCTGGAGATGGTTCCCCCGCCCAAAGACCCAGCAGGCAAAACTAGGCCTTGTTCTAAAGCTCTTTGGGAACCGCTTACGTAGATCCACAGACCTGGGGGCTGCGGGCTTTCCTGCTGCCTTCAGCCTCCACACCACCCTTTCCCACTTGGTGCCACGCCAGGCACAAAAACAGCCATACGGCTGGAGATGGGTCCCCAGCCCAAAGAGCCAGCAGGGAAAAATATGCCTTGTTCTAAAGCCCTTTGGGAACCGCTTGCGTAGCCCCACAGACCTGGGGGCTGCGGGCTTTCCTGCTGCCTTCAGCCTCGACATCACCCTTTCCCACTTGGCGCCTCGCCAGGAGCAAAAATGGCCATACGGCTGGAGATGGGTCCCCCGCCCAAGGAGCCAGCAGGGAAAACTAAGCCTTGTTCTAAAGCTCTTAGGGAACCTCTTGCGTAGCCCCACAGACCTGAGAGCTGCGGGCTTTCCTGCTGCCTTCAGCCTCGAAACCATCCTTTCCCACTTGGCGCCGCGCCAGGCACAAAAATGGCTATACGGCTGGAGATGGGTCCACCGCCCAAAGACCCTGAAGGGAAAACTATGCCTTGTTCTAAAGCTCTTTGGGAACCGCTTGCGTAGCACCCACAGACCTGGGGGCTGCAGGCATTCCTGCTGCCTTCAACTTCAATACTACGCTTTCCCACTAGGTGTCGCTCCAGGCCCCAAAATGGCCATACGGCTGGAGATGGGTCTCCCGCCCAAGGAGCCAGCAAGGAAAACTAGGCCTTGTTCTAAAGCTCTTTGGGAACCGCTTGCGTAGCCCCAAAGACCTGGGGGCTGCAGGCTTTTCTGCTGCCTTCAGCCTCAAAACCGCCCTTTCCACTTGGCGCAGCGCAAGGCACAAAAATGGCCATACGGCTGGAGATGGGTCCCCAGCCCAAGGAGCCAGCAGGGAAAACCATGCCTTGTTCTAAAGATCTTTGGGAACCGCTTGCGTAGCCCCACAGACCTGGGGGCTGCGGGCTTTCCTGCTGCCTTCAGCCTCAATACCACCCTTTCCCACTTGGTGTCGCGCCAGGCGCAAAAATGGCCATATGGCTGGAGATGGGTCGCCCGCCCAAGGAGCCAGCAGGGAAAACTAGGCCTTGATCTAAAACTCTTTGGGAACCGCTTGCGTAGCCCCAAAGACCTTGGGGCTGCAGGTTTTTCTGCTGCTTTCAGCCTCGACACCACCCTTTCCCACTTGACGCCGCGCCAGGCACAAAAATGGCCATACAGCTGGAGATGGTTCCCCCTCCCAAAGACCCAGCAGGCAAAAATAGGCCTTGTTCTAAAGCTCTTAGGGAACCTCTTGCGTAGCCCCACAGACCTGGGGGCTGCGGGCTTTCCTGCTGCCTTCAGCCTCGACACCACCCTTTCCCACTTGGCGCCGCGCCAGGGGCAAAAATGGCAATACGGCTGGAGATGGGTCCCCCGCCCAAAGACCCAGCTGGCAAAAATAGGCCTTGTTCTAAAGCTCTTAGGGAACCTCTTGCGTAGCACCCACAGACCTGGGGGCTGCAGGCTTTCCTGCTGCCTTCAACGTCAATACTACGCTTTCCCACTAGGTGTCGCTCCAGGCCCAAAAATGACCATACGGCTGGAGATGGGTCCCCCGCGCAAGGAACCAGCAGGGAAAACTATGCCTTGTTCTAAAGCTCTTGGGGAACCGCTTGCGTAGCCCCACAGACCTGGGGGCTGCGGGCTTTCCTGCTGCCTTCAGCCTCCACACCACCCTTTCCCACTTGGCGTAGCGCCAGGCACAAAAATGGCCATACAGATGGAGATGGGTCCCCCGCCCAAAGACCCAGCAGGGAAAACTAGGCCTTGTTCTAAAGCTCTTTGGGAACCACTTGCATAGCCCCACAGACCTGGGGGCTGCGGGCTTTCCTGCTGCCTTCAGCCTCCACACCACCCTTTCCCACTTGGTGCCACGCCAGGCACAAAAACAGCCATACGGCTGGAGATGGGTCCCCCGCCCAAGGAGCCAGCAGGGAAAACCATGCCTTGTTCTAAAGCTCTTTGGGAACCGCTTGCGTAGCCCCACAGACCTGGGGGCTGCGGGCTTTCCTGCTGCCTTCAGCCTCCACACCACCCTTTCCCACTTGGTGTCGCGCCAGGCACAAAACTGGCCATATGGCTGGAGATGGGTCGCCCGCACAAGGAGCAAACAGGGAAAACTATGCCTTGTTCTAAAGCTCTTTGGGATCCGCTTGCGTAGCCCCACAGACCTGGGGGCTGCGGGCTTTCCTGCTGCCTTCAGCCTCGACACCACCCTTTCCCACTTGGCGTCGCGCCAGGCACAGAAATTGCTATACGGCTGGAGATGGGTCTCACGCCCAAGGAGCCAGCAGGGAAAACTAGGCCTTGTTCTAAAGCTATCTGGGAACCGCTTGCGTAGCCCCACAGACCTGGGGGCTGCAGGCTTTTCTGCTGCCTTCAGCCACAAAACCGCCCTTTCCCACTTGGTGCCGCGCCAGGCACAAAAATGGCCTTACAGCTGGAGATGGGTCCCCCGCACAACGAGCTAGCAGGGTAAACTATGCCTTGTTCTAAAGCTCTTTGGGAACCGCTTGCATAGCCCCACAGACCTGGGGGCTGCGGGCTTTCCTGCTGCCTTCAGCCTCCACACCACCCTTTCCCACTTGGTGCCGCGCCAGGCACAAAAATGGCCTTACAGCTGGAGATGGGTCCCCCGCCCAAAGAGCCAGCAGGGAAAACTATGCCTTGTTCTAAAGTTCTTTGGGAACCTCTTGCGTAGCCCCACAGACTTGGGGGCTGCGGGCTTTCCTGCTGCCTTCAGCCTCGACACCACCCTTTCCCACTTGGAGCCGCACCAGGCACAAAAATGGCCATACGGCTGGAGATGGGTCCCCCGCCCAAAGACCCTGCAGGGAAAACTAGGCCTTGTTCTAAAGCTCTTTGGGAACCGCTTGCGTAGCACCCACAGACCTGGGGGCTGCGGGCCTTCCTGCTGCCTTCAGCCTCGACACCACCCTTTCCCTCTTGGCGCCGCACCAGGCACAAAAATGGCCATATGGCTGGAGATGGGTCGCCCGCACAAGGAGCCAGCAGGGAAAACTAGGCCTTGATCTAAAACTCTTTGGTAACCGCTTGCGTAGCCCCAAAGACCTGGGGGCTGCAGGTTTTTCTGCTGCCTTCAGCCTCGACACCACCCTTTCCCACTTGGCGCCGCGCCAGGCACAAAAATGGCCATACAGCTGGAGATGGTTCCCCCTCCCAAAGACCCAGCAGGCAAAAATAGGCCTTGTTCTAAAGCTCTTAGGGAACCTCTTGCGTAGCCCCACAGACCTGGGGGCTGCGGGCTTTCCTGCTGCCTTCAGCCTCGACACCACCCTTTCCCACTTGGCGCCGCGCCAGGGGCAAAAATGGCAATACGGCTGGAGATGGGTCCCCCGCCCAAAGAGCCAGCAGGGAAAACTAGGCCTTGTTCTAAAGCTCTTAGGGAACCTCTTGCGTAGCCTCAGAGACCTGGGGGCTGCGGTCTTTCCTGCTGCCTTCAGCCTCCACACCACCCTTTCCCACTTGGTGCCACGCCAGGCACAAAAACAGCCATACGGCTGGGGATGGGTCCCCCGCCCAAGGAGCCAGCAGAGAAAACTATGTCTTGTTCTAAAGCTCTTTGGGAACCGCTTGCGTAGCCCCACAGACCTGGGGGCTGCAGGCTTTCCTGCTGCCTTCAGCCTCGACAACACCCTTTCCCACTTGGTGTCGCGCCAGGCACAAAAATGGCTATACGGCTGGAGATGGGTCCCCCGCCCAAGGAGCCAATACGGAAAACTAGGCCTTGTTCTAAAGCTCTTATGGAACCGCTTGCGTAGCCCCAAAGACCTGGGGGCTACAGGTATTTCTGCTGCCTTCAGCCTCGACACCACCCTTTCCACTTGGCGCCGCGCCAGGCACAAAAATGCCTATACGGCTGAAGATAGGTCCCCCGCCCAAGGAGCCAGCAGGAAAAACTAGGCCTTGTTCTAAAGCTCTTTGGGAACCGCTTGCGTAGCCCCAAAGACCTGGGGGCTGCGGGCCCTTCTGCTGCCTTCAGCCTCGACACCACCCTTTCCCTCTTGGCGCCGCGCCAGGCACAAAAATGGCCATACGGCTAGATATGGGTCCCCCGCCCAAGGAGCCAGCAGGGAAAACTAGGCCTTCTTCAAAGATCTTTGGGAACCGCTTGCGTAGCCCTACAGACCTGGGTGCTGCAGGTATTTCTGCTGCCTTCAGCCTCGACACCACCCTTTCCACTTGGCGCCGCGCCAGGCACAAAAATGCCTATACGGCTGGAGATGGTTCCCCCACCCAAGGAGCCAGCAGGAAAAACTAGGCCTTGTTCTAAAGCTCTTTTGGAACCGCTTGCGTAGCCCCACAGACCTGGGGGCTGCGGGCTTTTCTGCTGCCTTCAGCCTCCACACCACACTTTCCCAATTGGCGCCGCGCCAGGCACAAAAACAGCCATACGGCTGGAGATGTGTCCCACGCCGAAAGAACCAGAAGGGAAAACTAGGCCTTCTTCAAAGATCTTTGGGAAACGATTGCGTAGCCCTGCAGACCTGGGTGCTGCAGGTATTTCTGCTGCCTTCAGCCTCGACACCACCCTTTCCCACTTGGCGCCGCGCTAGGCACAAAAATGGCCATACGGCTGGAGATGGGTCCCCCGCCCAAAGAGCCAGCAGGGAAAACTAGGCCTTGTTCTAAAGTTCTTTGGGAACCTCTTGCGTAGCCCCACAGACTTGGGGGCTGCGGGCTTTCCTGCTGCCTTCAGCCTCGACACCACCCTTTCCCACTTGGAGCCGCACCAGGCACAAAAATGGCCATACGGCTGGAGATGGGTCCCCCGCCCAAAGACCCTGCAGGGAAAACTATGCCTTGTTCTAAAGCTCTTTGGGAACCGCTTGCGTAGCACCCACAGACCTGGGGGCTGCGGGCCTTCCTGCTGCCTTCAGCCTCGACACCACCCTTTCCCTCTTGGCGCCGCACCAGGCACAAAAATGGCCATATGGCTGGAGATGGGTCGCCCGCACAAGGAGCCAGCAGGGAAAACTAGGCCTTGATCTAAAACTCTTTGGGAACCGCTTGCGTAGCCCCAAATACCTGGGGGCTGCAGGTTTTTCTGCTGCCTTCAGCCTCGACACCACCCTTTCCACTTGGCGCAGCGCCAGGCACAAAAATGCCTATACGGCTGAAGATAGGTCCCCCGCCCAAGGAGCCAGCAGGAAAAACTAGGCCTTGTTCTGAAGCTCTTTGGGAACCGCTTGCGTAGCCCCAAAGACCTGGGGGCTGCGGGCCCTTCTGCTGCCTTCAGCCTCGACACCACCCTTTCCCTCTTGGCGCCGCGCCAGGCACAAAAATGGCCATACGGCTAGATATGGGTCCCCCGCCCAAGGAGCCAGCAGGGAAAACTATGCCTTCTTCTAAAGCTCTTTGGGAACCGCTTGCGTAGCCTCACAGACCTGGGGGCTGCGGGCTTTTCTGCTGCCTTCAGCCTCCATACCACACTTTCCCAATTGGCGCCGCGCCAGGCACAAAAACAGCCATACGGCTGGAGATGTGTCCCACGCCGAAAGAACCAGCAGGGAAAACTAGGCCTTCTTCAAAGATCTTTGGGAAACGATTGCGTAGCCCTACAGACCTGGGTGCTGCAGATATTTCTGCTGCCTTCAGCCTCGACACCACCCTTTCCCACTTGGCGCCGCGCTAGGCACAAAAATGGCCATACGGCTGGAGATGGGTCCCCCGCCCAAGGAGCCAGCAGGGAAAACTATGCCTTGTTCTAAAGCTCTTTGGGAACCGCTTGCGTAGCCCCACAGACCTGGGGGCTGCAGGCTTTTCTGCTGCCTTCAGCCTCAAAACCGCCCTTTCCACTTGGCGCCACGCCAGGCACTAAAATGGCCATACAGCTGGAGATGGGTCCCCCGCCCAAAGACCCTGAATGGAAAACTAGGCCTTGTTTTAAAGCTCTTTGGGAACCGCATGCGTTGCACCCACAGACCACGGGGCTGCAGGCTTTCCTGCTGCCTTCATCCTCAATACTACGCTTTCCCACTAGGTGTCGCTCCAGGCCCAAAAATGGCCATACGGCTGGAGATGTGTCCCCCGCCCAAGGAACCAGCAGGGAAAATTATGCCTTGTTCTAAAGCTCTTTGGGAACCGCTTGCGTAGCCCCACAGACCTGGGGGCTGCGGGCTTTCCTGCTGCCTTCAGCCTCGACATCACCCTTTCCCACTTGGCGCCGCGCCAGGAGCAAAAATGGCCATACAGCTGGAGATGGGTCCCCCGCACAAGGAGCCAGCAGGGAAAACTAAGCCTTGTTCTGAAGCTCTTTGGGAACCGCTTGCGTAGCCCCACAGACCTGGGGGCTGCGGGCTTTCCTGCTGCCTTCTGCCTTGACATGACCCTTTGCCACTTTGCACTGCGCTAGCTACAAAAATGGCCATATGGCTGGAGATGGGTCCCACGCCCAAAGAACCAGCAGGGAAAACTATGCCTTGTTCTAAAGCTCTTTGGGAACCGCTTGCGTAGCCCCACAGACCTGGGCGCTGCGGGCTTTCCTGCTGCCTTCAGCCTCGACACAACCCTTTCCCACTTGGCGTAGCGCCAGGCACAAAAATGGCTATACAGCTGGATATGGGTCCCCCGCCCAAAGACCCAGCAGGGAAAACTAGGCCTTGTTCTAAAGCTCTTTGGGAATCGCTTGCGTAGCCCCAAAGACCTGGGGGCTGCAGGCTTTTCTGCTGCGTTCAGCCTCAAAACCGCCCTTTCCACTTGGCGCCGCGCCAGGCACAAAAACAGCCATACGGCTGGGGATGGGTCCCCCGCCCAAAGACCCAGCAGGGAAAACTATGTCTTGTTCTAAAGCTCTTTGGGAACCGCTTGCGTAGCCCCACAGACCTGGGGGCTGCGGGCTTTTCTGCTGCCTTCAGCCTCGACAACACCCTTTCCCACTTGGTGTCGCGCCAGGCACAAAAATGGCTATACGGCTGGAGATGGGTCCCCCGCCCAAGGAGCCAACAGGGAAAACTAGGCCCTGTTCTAAAGCTCTTAGGGAACCGCTTGCGTAGCCCCACAGACCTGGGCGCTGCGGGCTTTCCTGCTGCCTTCAGCCTCGACACAACCCTTTCCCACTTGGTGCCGCGCCAGGCACAAAAATGGCCATATGGCTGGAGATGGTTCCCCCGCCCAAGGAGCCAGCAGGGAAAACTATGCCTTGTTCTAAAGCTCTTTGGGAACCGCTTGTGTAGCCCCACAGACCTGGGGGCTGCGGGCTTTCCTGCTGCCTTCAGCCTCCACACCACCCTTTCCCACTTGGCATAGCGCCAGGCACAAAAATGGCTATACAGCTGGAGATGGGCCCCCCGCCCAAGGAGCCAGCAGGGAAAACTATGCCTTCTTCTAAAGCTCTTTGGGAACTGCTTGCGTAGCCCCACAGACCTGGGGGCTGCGGGCTTTCCTGCTGCCTTCAGCCTCGAAACCACCCTTTCCCACTTGGTGCCACGCCAGGCACAAAAACAGCCTTACGGCTGGAGATGGGTCCCCCGCCCAAGGAGCCAGCAGGGAAAACTAGGCCTTGTTCTAAAGATCTTTGGGAACCGCTTGCGTAGCCCCACAGACCTGGGGGCTGCGGGCTTTCCTGCTGCCTTCAGCCTCCACACCACCCTTTCCCACATGGTGTCACGCCAGGCACAAAAATGGCCATGTGGCTGGAGATGGGTCCCCCGCACAAGGAGCCAGCAGGGAAAACTAGGCCTTGTTCTAAAGCTATTTGGGAATCGCTTGCGTAGCCCCAAAGACCTGGGGGCTGCAGGCTTTTCTGCTGCGTTCAGCCTCAAAACCGCCCTTTCCACTTGGCGCCGCGCCAGGCACAAAAATGGCTATACGGCTGGAGATGGGTCGCCCGCCCAAGGAGCCAGCAGGGAAAACTAGGCCTTGTTCTAAAGCTCTTAGGGAACCGCTTGCGTAGCCCCACAGACCTGGGGGCTGCAGGCTTTTCTGCTGCCTTCAGCCTCGAAACCACCCTTTCCCACTTGGTGCCACGCCAGGCACAAAAACAGCCATACGGCTGGAGATGGGTCCCCCGCCCAAAGAGCCAGCAGTGAAAACTATGCCTTGTTCTAAAGCTCTTTGGGAACCGCTTGCGTAGCACCCACAAACCTGGGGGCTGCAGGCTTTCCTGCTGCCTTCAACCTCAATATTACACTTTCCCACTAGGTGTCGCTCCAGGCACAAAAACAGCCATACGGCTGGAGATGGGTCCCCCGCCCAAGGAGCCAGCAGGGAAAACTATGCCTTGTTCTAAAGCTATTTGGGAACCTCTTGCGTAGCCCCACAGACCTGGAGGCTGCGGGCCTTCCTGCTGCCTTCAGCCTCGACACCACCCTTTCCCTCTTGGCCCCGCACCAGGCACAAAAATGGCCATACAGCTGGAGGTGGGTCGCCCGCCCAAGGAGCCAGCAGGGAAAACTAGGCCTTGATCTAAAACTCTTTGGGAACCGCTTGCGTAGCCCCAAAGACCTGGGGGCTGCAGGTTTTTCTGCTGCCTTCAGCCCCGACACCACCCTTTCCCACTTAGAGCCGCGCCAGGCACAAAAATGGCCATACAGCTGGAGATGGTTCCCCCTCCCAAAGACCCAGCAGGCAAAAATAGGCCTTGTTCTAAAGCTCTTTGGGAACCGCTTGCGTAGCCCCACAGACCTGGGGGCTGCGGGCTTTTCTGCTGCCTTCAGCCTCAAAACCGCCCTTTCCACTTGGCGCCGCGCCAGGCACAAAAATAGCCATACGGCTGGAGATGGGTCCCCCGCCCAAAGACCCTGAATGGAAAACTATGCCTTGTTCTAAAGCTCTTTGGGAACTGCTTGCGTAGCACCCACAGACCTGGGGGCTGCAGGCTTTCCTGCTGCCTTCAACCTCAATATTACGCTTTCCCACTAGGTGTCGCTCCAGGCCCAAAAATGGCCATACGGCTGGAGATGGGTCCCCCGCCCAAGGAACCAGCAGGGAAAACTGTGCCTTGTTCTACAGCTCTTGGGGAACGGCTTGCGTAGCCCCACAGACCTGGGGGCTGCGGGCTTTCCTGCTGCCTTCAGCCTCGACACCACCCTTTCCCACTTGGTACCACGCCAGGCACAAAAACAGCCATACGGCTGGAGATGGGTCCCCCGCCCAAAGAGCCAGCAGGGAAAACTATGCCTTGTTCTAAAGCTCTTTGGGAACCGCTTGCGTAGCCCCACAGACCTGGGTGCTGCGGGCTTTCCTGCTGCCTTCAGCCTCGAAACCACCCTTTCCCACTTGGTGCAACGCCAGGCACAAAAATGGCTATACGGCTGGAGATGGGTCCCCCGCCCAAAGAGCCAGCAGGGAAAAGTATGCCTTGTTCTAAAGCTCTTTGGGAACCACTTGCGTAGCCCCACAGACCTGGGGGCTGCGGGCTTTCCTGCTGCCTTCAGCCTCGACACCACCCTTTCCCACTTGGTGCCACGCCAGGCACAAAAACAGCCATACGGCTGGAGATGGGTCCCACGCCCAAGGGGCCAGCAGGGAAAACTATGTCTTGTTCTAAAGCTCTTTGGGATCCGCTTGCGTAGCCCCACAGACCTGGGGGCTGCGGGCTTTCCTGCTGCCTTCTGCCTCCACACCACTCTTTCCCACTTGGCGTCGCGCCAGGGACAAAAATGGCTATACGGCTGGAGATGGGTCCCCCGCCCAAGGAGCCAACAGGGAAAACTAGGCCTTGTTCTAAAGCTCTTTGGGAACCGCTTGCGTAGCCCCAAAGACCTGGGGTCTACAGGTATTTCTGCTGCCTTCAGCCTAGACACCACCCTTTCCACTTGGCGCCGCGCCAGGCACAAAAATGGCTATATGGCTGGAGATGGTTCCCCCACCCAAGGAGCCAGCAGGGAAAACTATGCCTTGTTCTAAAGCTCTTTGGGAACCGCTTGCGTAACCCCACAGACCTGGGTGCTGCGGGCTTTCCTGCTGCCTTCTGCCTTGACATGACCCTTTGCCACTTTGCACTGCGCTAGCTACAAAAATGGCCATATGGCTGGAGATGGGTCCCACGCCCAAAGAACCAGCAGGGAAAACTATGCCTTGTTCTAAAGCTCTTTGGGAACCGCTTGCGTAGCCCCAAAGACCTGGGCGCTGCGGGCTTTCCTGCTGCCTTCAGCCTCGACACAACCCTTTCCCACTTGGCGTAGCGCCAGGCACAAAAATGGCTATACAGCTGGATATGGGTCCCCCGCCCAAAGACCCAGCAGGGAAAACTAGGCCTTGTTCTAAAGCTCTTTGGGAATCGCTTGCGTAGCCCCAAAGACCTGGGGGCTGCAGGCTTTTCTGCTGCGTTCAGCCTCAAAACCGCCCTTTCCACTTGGCGCCGCGCCAGGCACAAAAACAGCCATACGGCTGGGGATGGGTCCCCCGCCCAAAGACCCAGCAGGGAAAACTATGTCTTGTTCTAAAGCTCTTTGGGAACCGCTTGCGTAGCCCCACAGACCTGGGGGCTGCGGGCTTTTCTGCTGCCTTCAGCCTCGACAACACCCTTTCCCACTTGGTGTCGCGCCAGGCACAAAAATGGCTATACGGCTGGAGATGGGTCCCCCGCCCAAGGAGCCAACAGGGAAAACTAGGCCCTGTTCTAAAGCTCTTAGGGAACCGCTTGCGTAGCCCCACAGACCTGGGCGCTGCGGGCTTTCCTGCTGCCTTCAGCCTCGACACAACCCTTTCCCACTTGGTGCCGCGCCAGGCACAAAAATGGCCATATGGCTGGAGATGGTTCCCCCGCCCAAGGAACCAGCAGGGAAAACTATGCCTTGTTCTAAAGCTCTTTGGGAACCGCTTGTGTAGCCCCACAGACCTGGGGGCTGCGGGCTTTCCTGCTGCCTTCAGCCTCCACACCACCCTTTCCCACTTGGCATAGCGCCAGGCACAAAAATGGCTATACAGCTGGAGATGGGCCCCCCGCCCAAGGAGCCAGCAGGGAAAACTATGCCTTCTTCTAAAGCTCTTTGGGAACTGCTTGCGTAGCCCCACAGACCTGGGGGCTGCGGGCTTTCCTGCTGCCTTCAGCCTCGAAACCACCCTTTCCCACTTGGTGCCACGCCAGGCACAAAAACAGCCTTACGGCTGGAGATGGGTCCCCCGCCCAAGGAGCCAGCAGGGAAAACTAGGCCTTGTTCTAAAGATCTTTGGGAACCGCTTGCGTAGCCCCACAGACCTGGGGGCTGCGGGCTTTCCTGCTGCCTTCAGCCTCCACACCACCCTTTCCCACATGGTGTCACGCCAGGCACAAAAATGGCCATGTGGCTGGAGATGGGTCCCCCGCACAAGGAGCCAGCAGGGAAAACTAGGCCTTGTTCTAAAGCTATTTGGGAATCGCTTGCGTAGCCCCAAAGACCTGGGGGCTGCAGGCTTTTCTGCTGCGTTCAGCCTCAAAACCGCCCTTTCCACTTGGCGCCGCGCCAGGCACAAAAATGGCTATACGGCTGGAGATGGGTCGCCCGCCCAAGGAGCCAGCAGGGAAAACTAGGCCTTGTTCTAAAGCTCTTAGGGAACCGCTTGCGTAGCCCCACAGACCTGGGGGCTGCAGGCTTTTCTGCTGCCTTCAGCCTCGAAACCACCCTTTCCCACTTGGTGCCACGCCAGGCACAAAAACAGCCATACGGCTGGAGATGGGTCCCCCGCCCAAAGAGCCAGCAGTGAAAACTATGCCTTGTTCTAAAGCTCTTTGGGAACCGCTTGCGTAGCACCCACAAACCTGGGGGCTGCAGGCTTTCCTGCTGCCTTCAACCTCAATATTACACTTTCCCACTAGGTGTCGCTCCAGGCACAAAAACAGCCATACGGCTGGAGATGGGTCCCCCGCCCAAGGAGCCAGCAGGGAAAACTATGCCTTGTTCTAAAGCTATTTGGGAACCTCTTGCGTAGCCCCACAGACCTGGAGGCTGCGGGCCTTCCTGCTGCCTTCAGCCTCGACACCACCCTTTCCCTCTTGGCCCCGCACCAGGCACAAAAATGGCCATACAGCTGGAGGTGGGTCGCCCGCCCAAGGAGCCAGCAGGGAAAACTAGGCCTTGATCTAAAACTCTTTGGGAACCGCTTGCGTAGCCCCAAAGACCTGGGGGCTGCAGGTTTTTCTGCTGCCTTCAGCCCCGACACCACCCTTTCCCACTTAGAGCCGCGCCAGGCACAAAAATGGCCATACAGCTGGAGATGGTTCCCCCTCCCAAAGACCCAGCAGGCAAAAATAGGCCTTGTTCTAAAGCTCTTTGGGAACCGCTTGCGTAGCCCCACAGACCTGGGGGCTGCGGGCTTTTCTGCTGCCTTCAGCCTCAAAACCGCCCTTTCCACTTGGCGCCGCGCCAGGCACAAAAATAGCCATACGGCTGGAGATGGGTCCCCCGCCCAAAGACCCTGAATGGAAAACTATGCCTTGTTCTAAAGCTCTTTGGGAACTGCTTGCGTAGCACCCACAGACCTGGGGGCTGCAGGCTTTCCTGCTGCCTTCAACCTCAATATTACGCTTTCCCACTAGGTGTCGCTCCAGGCCCAAAAATGGCCATACGGCTGGAGATGGGTCCCCCGCCCAAGGAACCAGCAGGGAAAACTGTGCCTTGTTCTACAGCTCTTGGGGAACGGCTTGCGTAGCCCCACAGACCTGGGGGCTGCGGGCTTTCCTGCTGCCTTCAGCCTCGACACCACCCTTTCCCACTTGGTACCACGCCAGGCACAAAAACAGCCATACGGCTGGAGATGGGTCCCCCGCCCAAAGAGCCAGCAGGGAAAACTATGCCTTGTTCTAAAGCTCTTTGGGAACCGCTTGCGTAGCCCCACAGACCTGGGTGCTGCGGGCTTTCCTGCTGCCTTCAGCCTCGAAACCACCCTTTCCCACTTGGTGCAACGCCAGGCACAAAAATGGCTATACGGCTGGAGATGGGTCCCCCGCCCAAAGAGCCAGCAGGGAAAAGTATGCCTTGTTCTAAAGCTCTTTGGGAACCACTTGCGTAGCCCCACAGACCTGGGGGCTGCGGGCTTTCCTGCTGCCTTCAGCCTCGACACCACCCTTTCCCACTTGGTGCCACGCCAGGCACAAAAACAGCCATACGGCTGGAGATGGGTCCCACGCCCAAGGGGCCAGCAGGGAAAACTATGTCTTGTTCTAAAGCTCTTTGGGATCCGCTTGCGTAGCCCCACAGACCTGGGGGCTGCGGGCTTTCCTGCTGCCTTCTGCCTCCACACCACTCTTTCCCACTTGGCGTCGCGCCAGGGACAAAAATGGCTATACGGCTGGAGATGGGTCCCCCGCCCAAGGAGCCAACAGGGAAAACTAGGCCTTGTTCTAAAGCTCTTTGGGAACCGCTTGCGTAGCCCCAAAGACCTGGGGTCTACAGGTATTTCTGCTGCCTTCAGCCTAGACACCACCCTTTCCACTTGGCGCCGCGCCAGGCACAAAAATGGCTATATGGCTGGAGATGGTTCCCCCACCCAAGGAGCCAGCAGGGAAAACTATGCCTTGTTCTAAAGCTCTTTGGGAACCGCTTGCGTAACCCCACAGACCTGGGTGCTGCGGGCTTTCCTGCTGCCTTCAGCCTCGACACCACCCTTTCCCACTTGGTGCCACGCCAGGCACAAAAACAGCCATACGGCTGGAGATGGGTCCCCCGCCCTAAGAGCCAGCAGGGAAAACTATGCCTTCTTCTAAAGCTCTTTGGGAACTGCTTGCGTAGCCCCACAGACCTGGGGGCTGCGGGCTTTCCTGCTGCCTTCAGCCTCGAAACCACCCTTTCCCACTTGGTGCCACGCCAGGCACAAAAACAGCCATACGGCTGGAGATGGGTCCCCCGCCCAAAGAGCCAGCAGGGAAAACTAGGCCTTGTTCTAAAGATCTTTGGGAACCGCTTGCGTAGCCCCACAGACCTGGGGGCTGCAGGCTTTTCTGCTGCGTTTAGCCTCAAAACCGCCCTTTCCACTTGGCGCCGCGCCAGGCACAAAAATGGCTATACGGCTGGAGATGGGTCTCCCGCCCAAGGAGCCAGCAGGGAAAACTAGGCCTTGTTCTAAAGCTCTTAGGGAACCGCTTGCGTAGAACCACAGACCTGGGGGCTGCAGGCTTTTCTGCTGCCTTCAGCCTGAAACCACCCTTTCCCACTTGGTGCCACGCCAGGCACAAAAACAGCCATACGGCTGGAGATGGGTCCCCCGCCCAAAAGAGCCAGCAGGGAAAACTATGCCTTGTTCTAAAGCTCTTTGGGAACCGCTTGCGTAGCACCCACAAACCTGGGGGCTGCAGGCTTTCCTGCTGCCTTCAACCTCAATATTACACTTTCCCACTAGGTGTCGCTCCAGGCACAAAAACAGCCATACGGCTGGAGATGGGTCCCCCGCCCAAGGAGCCAGCAGGGAAAACTATGCCTTGTTCTAAAGCTATTTGGGAACCTCTTGCGTAGCCCCACAGACCTGGGGGCTGCGGGCCTTCCTGCTGCCTTCAGCCTCGACACCACCCTTTCCCTCTTGGCCCCGCACCAGGCACAAAAATGGCCATACAGCTGGAGGTGGGTCGCCCGCCCAAGGAGCCAGCAGGGAAAACTAGGCCTTGATCTAAAACTCTTTGGGAACCGCTTGCGTAGCCCCAAAGACCTGGGGGCTGCAGGTTTTTTGCTGCCTTCAGCCTCGACACCACCCTTTCCCACTTGGTGCCACACCAGGCACAAAAACAGCCATACGGCTGGAGATGGGTCCCCAGCCCAAAGAGCCAGCAGGGAAAAGTATGCCTTGTTCTAAAGCTCTTTGGGAACCGCTTGCGTAGCTTCACAGACCTGGGGGCTGCGGGCTTTCCTGCTGCCTTCAGCCTCGACATCACCCTTTCCACTTGGCGCCACGCCAGGCACTAAAATGGCCATACAGATGGAGATGGGTCCCCCGCCCAAAGACCCAGAAGGGAAAACTATGCCTTGTTCTAAAGCTCTTTGGGAACCGCTTGCGTAGCACCCACAGACCTGGGGGCTGCGGGCTTTCCTGCTGCCTTTAGCCTCGACATCACCCTTTCCCACTTGGTGCCGCACCAGGCACAAAAATTGCTATACGTCTGGAGAATGGTCCCCCGCCCAAGGAGCCAGCAGGGAAAACTAGGCCTTGATCTAAAACTCTTTGGGAACCGCTTGCGTAGCCCCAAAGACCTGGGGGCTGCAGGTTTTTCTGCTGCCTTCAGCCCCGACACCACCCTTTCCCACTTAGAGCCGCGCCAGGCACAAAAATGGCCATACAGCTGGAGATGGTTCCCCCTCCCAAAGACCCAGCAGGCAAAAATAGGCCTTCTTCTAAAGCTCTTTGGGAACCGCTTGCGTAGCCCCACAGACCTGGGGGCTGCGGGCTTTTCTGCTGCCTTCAGCCTCAAAACCGCCCTTTCCACTTGGCGACGCGCCAGGCACAAAAATGGCCATACGGCTGGAGATGGGTCCCCCGCCCAAAGACCCTGAATGGAAAACTATGCCTTGTTCTAAAGCTCTTTGGGAACCGCTTGCGTAGCACCCACAGACCTGGGGGCTGCAGGCTTTCCTGCTGCCTTCAACGTCAATACTACGCTTTCCCACTAGGTGTCGCTCCAGGCCCAAAAATGGCCATACGGCTGGAGATGGGTCCCCCATCCAAGGAGCCAGCAGGGAAAACTATGCCTTGTTCTAAAGCTCTTTGGGAACCGCTTGCGTAACCCCACAGACCTGGGGGCTGCGGGCTTTCCTGCTGCCTTCAGCCTCGACACCACCCTTTCCCACTTGGTACCACGCCAGGCACAAAAACAGCCATACGGCTGGACATGGGTCCCCCGCCCAAAGAGCCAGCAGGGAAAACTATGCCTTGTTCTAAAGCTCTTTGGGAACCGCTTGCGTAGCCCCACAGACCTGGGGGCTGCGGGCTTTCCTGCAGCCTTTAGCCTCGAAACCACCCTTTCCCACTTGGTGCAACGCCAGGCACAAAAATGGCTATACGGCTGGACATGGGTCCCACGCCCAAGGAGCCAGCAGGGAAAACTATGCCTTCTTCTAAAGCTCTTTGGGAACCACTTGCGTAGCCCCACAGACCTGGGGGCTGCGGGCTTTCCTGCTGCCTTCAGCCTCCACACCACCCTTTCCCACTTGGTGCCACGCCAGGCACAAAAACAGCCATACGGCTGGAGATGGGTCCCACGCCCAAGGGGCCAGCAGGGAAAACTATGTCTTGTTCTAAAGCTCTTTGGGATCCGCTTGCGTAGCCCCACAGACCTGGGGGCTGCGGTCTTTCCTGCTGCCTTCTGCCTCCACACCACTCTTTCCGACTTGGCGTCGCGCCAGGCACAAAAATGGCTATACGGCTGGAGATGGGTCCCCCGCCCAAGGAGCCAACAGGGAAAACTAGGCCTTGTTCTAAAGCTCTTTGGGAACCGCTTGCGTAGCCCCAAAGACCTGGGGTCTACAGGTATTTCTGCTGCCTTCAGCCAAGACACCACCCTTTCCACTTGGCGCCGCGCCAGGCACAAAAATGGCTATATGGCTGGAGATGGTTCCCCCACCCAAGGAGCCAGCAGGGAAAACTATGCCTTGTTCTAAAGCTCTTTGGGAACCGCTTGCGTAACCCCACAGACCTGGGTGCTGCGGGCTTTCCTGCTGCCTTCAGCCTCGACAGCACCCTTTCCCACTTGGTGCCACGCCAGGCACAAAAACAGCCATACGGCTGGAGATGGGTCCCCCGCCCTAAGAGCCAGCAGGGAAAACTATGCCTTCTTCTAAAGCTCTTTGGGAACCGCTTGCGTAGCCCCACAGACCTGGGGGCTGCAGGCTTTCCTGCTGCCTTCAGCCTCAAAACCACCCTTTCCCACTTGGTGCCACGCCAGGCACAAAAATGGCTATACGGCTGGAGATGGGTCCCCCGCCCAAGGAGCCAGCAGGGAAAAATATGCCTTGTTTTAAAGCTCTTTGGTAACCGCTTGCGTAGCCCCACAGACCTGGGGGCTGCGGGCTTTCCTGCTGCCTTCAGCCTCGACACCACCCTTTCCCACTTGGCGCCGCGCCAGGAGCAAAAATGGCCATACGGCTGGAGATGGGTCCCCCACCCAAGGAGCCAGCAGGGAAAACTATGCCTTGTTCTAAAGCTCTTTGGGAACCGCTTGCGTAGCCCCACAGACCTGGGGGCTGCGGGCTTTCCTGCTGCCTTCAGCCTCGACATCACCCTTTCCCACTTGGCGTCGCGCCAGGCACAAAAATGGCCATATGGCTGGAGATGGGTCGCCAGCACAAGGAGCCAGCAGGGAAAACTATGCCTTCTTCTAAAGCTCTTTAGGAACCGCTTGCGTAGCCCCACAGACCTGGGGGCTGCGGGCTTTCCTGCTGCCTTCAGCCTCCACACCACTCTTTCCCACTTGGCTTCGCGCCAGGCACAAAAATGGCTATACGGCTGGAGATGGGTCCCCCGCCCAAGGAGCCAGCAGGGAAAACTATGCCTTCTTCTAAAGCTCTTTGGGAACCACTTGCGTAGCCCCACAGACCTGGGGGCTGCAGGCTTTCCTGCTGCCTTCAGCCTCGACACCACCCTTTCCCACTTGGTGCCACGCCAGGCACAAAAACAGCCATACGGCTGGAGATGGGTCCCACGCCCAAGGGGCCAGCAGGGAAAACTATGTCTTGTTCTAAAGCTCTTTGGGATCCGCTTGCGTAGCCCCACAGACCTGGGGGCTGCGGGCTTTCCTGCTGCCTTCTGCCTCCACACCACTCTTTCCCACTTGGCGCCGCGCCAGGCACAAAAATTGCCATGTGGCTCGAGATGGGTCGCCCGCACAAGGAGCCAGCAGGGAAAACTAGGCCTTGTTCTAAAGCTATTTGGGAATCGCTTGCGTAGCCCCAAAGACCTGGGGGCTGCAGGCTTTTCTGCTGCGTTCAGCCTCAAAACCGCCCTTTCCACTTGGCGCCGCGCCAGGCACAAAAATGGCTATACGGCTGGAGATGGGTCTCCCGCCCAAGGAGCCAGCAGGGAAAACTAGGCCTTGTTCTAAAGCTCTTAGGGAACCGCTTGCGTAGCCCCACAGACCTGGGGGCTGCAGGCTTTTCTGCTGCCTTCAGCCTCGAAACCACCCTTTCCCACTTGGTGCCACGCCAGGCACAAAAACAGCCATACGGCTGGAGATGGGTCCCCCGCCCAAAGAGCCAGCAGGGAAAACTATGCCTTGTTCTAAAGCTCTTTGGGAACCGCTTGCGTAGCACCCACAAACCTGGGGGCTGCAGGCTTTCCTGCTGCCTTCAACCTCAATATTACACTTTCCCACTAGGTGTCGCTCCAGGCACAAAAACAGCCATACGGCTGGAGATGGGTCCCCCGCCCAAGGAGCCAGCAGGGAAAACTATGCCTTGTTCTAAAGCTATTTGGGAACCTCTTGCGTAGCCCCACAGACCTGGGGGCTGCGGGCCTTCCTGCTGCCTTCAGCCTCGACACCACCCTTTCCCTCTTGGCCCCGCACCAGGCACAAAAATGGCCATACGGCTGGAGATGGGTCCCCCGCCCAAGGAGCCAGCAGGGAAAACTAGGCCTTGATCTAAAACTCTTTGGGAACCGCTTGCGTAGCCCCAAAGACCTGGGGGCTGCAGGTTTTTTGCTGCCTTCAGCCTCGACACCACCCTTTCCCACTTGGTGCCACACCAGGCACAAAAACAGCCATACGGCTGGAGATGGGTCCCCAGCCCAAAGAGCCAGCAGGGAAAAGTATGCCTTGTTCTAAAGCTCTTTGGGAACCGCTTGCGTAGCTTCACAGACCTGGGGGCTGCGGGCTTTCCTGCTGCCTTCAGCCTCGACATCACCCTTTCCACTTGGCGCCACGCCAGGCTCTAAAATGGCCATACAGATGGAGATGGGTCCCCCGCCCAAAGACCCAGAAGGGAAAACTATGCCTTGTTCTAAAGCTCTTTGGGAACCGCTTGCGTAGCACCCACAGACCTGGGGACTGCGGGCTTTCCTGCTGCCTTTAGCCTCGACATCACCCTTTCCCACTTGGCGCCGCGCCAAGAGCAATAATGGCCATACGGCTGGAGATGGGTCCCCCGCACAAGGAGCCAGCAGGGAAAACTAAGCCTTGTTCTAAAGCTCTTAGGGAACCTTTGCGTAGCCCCACAGACCTGGGAGCTGCGGGCCTTCCTGCTGCCTTCAGCCTCGACACCACCCTTTCCCACTTGGTGCCGCACCAGGCACAAAAATTGCTATACGTCTGGAGAATGGTCCCCCGCCCAAGGAGCCAGCAGGGAAAACTAGGCCTTGATCTAAAACTCTTTGGGAACCGCTTGCGTAGCCCCAAAGACCTGGGGGCTGCAGGTTTTTCTGCTGCCTTCAGCCCCGACACCACCCTTTCCCACTTAGAGCCGCGCCAGGCACAAAAATGGCCATACAGCTGGAGATGGTTCCCCCTCCCAAAGACCCAGCAGGCAAAAATAGGCCTTGTTCTAAAGCTCTTTGGGAACCGCTTGCGTAGCCCCACAGACCTGGGGGCTGCGGGCTTTTCTGCTGCCTTCAGCCTCAAAACCGCCCTTTCCACTTGGCGCCGCGCCAGGCACAAAAATGGCCATACGGCTGGAGATGGGTCCCCCGCCCAAAGACCCTGAATGGAAAACTATGCCTTGTTCTAAAGCTCTTTGGGAACCGCTTGCGTAGCACCCACAGACGTGGGGGCTGCAGGCTTTCCTGCTGCCTTCAACGTCAATACTACGCTTTCCCACTAGGTGTCGCTCCAGGCACAAAAATGGCCATACGGCTGGAGATGGGTCCCCCATCCAAGGAGCCAGCAGGGAAAACTATGCCTTGTTCTAAAGCTCTTTGGGAACCGCTTGCGTAACCCCACAGACCTGGGGGCTGCGGGCTTTCCTGCTGCCTTCAGCCTCGACACCACCCTTTCCCACTTGGTACCACGCCAGGCACAACAACAGCCATAAGGCTGGAGATGGGTCCCCCGCCCAAAGAGCCAGCAGGGAAAACTATGCCTTCTTCTAAAGCTCTTTGGGAACCGCTTGCGTAGCCCCACAGACCTGGGGGCTGCGGGCTTTCCTGCTGCCTTTAGCCTCGAAACCACCCTTTCCCACTTGGTGCAACGCCAGGCACAAAAATGGCTATACGGCTGGAGATGGGTCCCACGCCCAAGGAGCCAGCAGGGAAAACTATGCCTTCTTCTAAAGCTCTTTGGGAACCACTTGCGTAGCCCCACAGACCTGGGGGCTGCGGGCTTTCCTGCTGCCTTCAGCCTCGACACCACCCTTTCCCACTTGGTGCCACGCCAGGCACAAAAACAGCCATACGGCTGGAGATGGGTCCCACGCCCAAGGGGCCAGCAGGGAAAACTATGTCTTGTTCTAAAGCTCTTTGGGATCCGCTTGCGTAGCCCCACAGACCTGGGGGCTGCGGGCTTTCCTGCTGCCTTCTGCCTCCACACCACTCTTTCCCACTTGGCGTCGCGCCAGGGACAAAAATGGCTATACGGCTGGAGATGGGTCCCCCGCCCAAGGAGCCAACAGGGAAAACTAGGCCTTGTTCTAAAGCTCTTTGGGAACCGCTTGCGTAGCCCCAAAGACCTGGGGTCTACAGGTATTTCTGCTGCCTTCAGCCAAGACACCACCCTTTCCACTTGGCGCCGCGCCAGGCACAAAAATGGCTATATGGCTGGAGATGGTTCGCCCACCCAAGGAGCCAGCAGGGAAAACTATGCCTTGTTCTAAAGCTCTTTGGGAACCGCTTGCGTAGCCCCACAGACCTGGGGGCTGCGGGCTTTCCTGCTGCCTTCAGCCTCAAAACCACCCTTTCCCACTTGGTGCCACGCCAGGCACAAAAATGGCTATACGGCTGGAGATGGGTCCCCCGCCCAAGGAGCCAGCAGGGAAAACTATGCCGTGTTCTAAAGCTCTTTGGGAACCGCTTGCGTAGCCCCACAGACCTGGGGGCTGCAGGCTTTTCTGCTGCCTTCAGCCTCCAAACCGCCCTTTCCACTTGGCGCCGCGCCAGGCACTAAAATAGCCATATAGCTGGAGATGGATCCCCCGCCCAAAGACCCTGACGGGAAAACTAGGCCTTGTTCTAAACCTCTTTGGGAACTGCTTGCGTAGCACCCACAGACCTGGGGGCTGCAGGCTTTCCTGCTGCCTTCAGCCTCAATACTACGCTTTCCCACTAGGTGTCGCTCCAGGCACAAAAATGACCATACGTCTGGAGATGGTTCCCCCACCCAAGGAGCCAGCAGGGAAAGCTATGCCTTGTTCTAAAGCTCTTTGGGAACCGCTTGCGTAGCCCCACAGACCTGGGGGCTGCGGGCTTTCCTGCTGCCTTCAGCCTTGACATGACCATTTCCCACTTGGTGCCGCGCCAGGCAAAAAAAAAAGGCTATACGGCTGAAGATAGGTCCCCCGCCCAAGGAGCCAGCAGGAAAAACTAGGCCTTGTTCTAAAGCTATTTGGGAACCGCTTGCGTAGCCCCACAGACCTGGGGGCTGCAAGCCTTTCTGCTGCCTTCAGCCTCGAAACCACCCTTTCCCACTTGGCGCCGCGCCAGGCACAAAAATGGCCATACAGCTGGAGATGGTTCCCCCTCCCAAAGACCCAGCAGGGAAAATTATGCCTTGTTCTAAAGCTCTTTGGCAACCGCTTGCGTAGCCCCACAGACCTGGGGGCTGCGGGCTTTCCTGCTGCCTTCAGCCTCCACACCACTCTTTCCCACTTGGCGTCGCGCCAGGCACAAAAATGGCTATACGGCTGGAGATGGGTCCCCCGCCCAAGGAGCCAACAGGGAAAACTACGCCTTGTTTTAAAGCTCTTTGGGAACCGCTTGCGTAGCCCCAAAGACCTGGGGGCTACAGGTATTTCTGCTGCCTTCAGCCTAGACACCACCCTTTCCACTTGGCGCCGCGCCAGGCACAAAAATGGCCATATGGCTGGAGATGGTTCCCCCACCCAAGGAGCCAGCAAGGAAAACTATGCCTTGTTCTAAAGCTCTTTGGGAACCGCTTGCGTAGACCCACAGACCTGGGGGCTGCGGGCTTTCCTGCTGCCTTCAGCCTCGAAACCACCCTTTCCCACTTGGTGCCAAGCCAGGCACAAAAATTGCTATACGGCTGAAGATGGGTCCCCCGCCCAAGGAGCCAGCAGGGAAAAATATGCCGTGTTCTAAAGCTATTTGGGAACCGCTTGCGTAGCCCCACAGACCTGGGGGCTGCGGGCTTTCCTGCTGCCTTCAGCCTCCACACCACCCTTTCCCACTTGGCGCCGCGCCAGGAGCAAAAATGGCCATACGGCTGGAATTGGGTCCCCCACCCAAGGAGCCAGCAGGGAAAACTAGGCCTTGTTCTAAAGCTCTTTGGGAATCACTTGCGTAGCCCCACAGACGTGGGGGCTGCGGGCTTTCCTGCTGCCTTCAGCCTTGACATGACCATTTCCCACTTGGTGCCATGCCAGGCACAACAATGGCTATACAGCTGAAGATAGGTCCCCCGCCCAAGGAGCCAGCAGGGAAAACTAGGCCTTGTTCTAAAGCTCTTTGGGAACCGCTTGCATAACCCCACAGACCTGGGGGCTGCGGGCTTTCCTGCTGCCTTCAGCCTCGACACCACCCTTTCCCACTTGGTGCCACGCCAGGCACAAAAACAGCCATACGGCTGGAGATGGGTCCCCCGCCCAAAGAGCCAGCAGGGAAAACTAGGCCTTGTTCTAAAGCTCTTAGGGAACCGCTTGCGTAGCCCCACAGACCTGGGGGCTGCGGGCTTTCCTGCTGCCTTCAGCCTCGAAACCACCCTTTCCCACTTGGTGCCAAGCCAGGCACAAAAATGGCTATACGGCTGAAGATGGGTCCCCCGCCCAAGGAGCCAGCAGGGAAAACTATGCCTTGTTCTAAAGCTCTTTGGGAACCGCTTGCGTAGCCCCACAGACCTGGGGGCTGCGGGCTTTCCTACTGCCTTCAGCCTCCAAAACGCCCTTTCCACTTGGCGCCGCGCCAGGCACTAAAATGGCCATACAGCTGGAGATGGATCCCCCGCCCAAAGACCCTGAAGGGAAAACTAGGCCTTGTTCTAAAGCACTTTGGGAATCGCTTGCGTAGCACCCACAGACCTGGGGGCTGCAGGCTTTCCTGCTGCCTTCAGCCTCAATACTACGCTTTCCCACTAGGTGTCGCGCCAGGCACAAAAATGGCCATATGGCTGGAGATGGGTCGCCAGCACAAGGAGCCAGCAGGGAAAACTATGCCTTCTTCTAAAGCTCTTTGGGAACCGCTTGCGTAGCCCCACAGACCTGAGGGCTACAGGTATTTCTGCTGCCTTCAGCCTCGACACCACCCTTTCCACTTGGCGCCGCGCCAGGCACAAAAATGGCCATATGGCTGGAGATGGTTCCCCCACCCAAGGAGCCAGCAGGGAAAACTATGTCTTGTTCTAAAGCTATTTGGGAACCGCTTGCGTAGCCCCACAGACCTGGGGGCTGCGGGCTTTCCTGCTGCCTTCAGCCTCGAAACCACCCTTTCCCACTTGGTGCCAAGCCAGGCACAAAAATGGCTATACGGCTGAAGATGGGTCCCCCGCCCAAGGAGCCAGCAGGGAAAACTATGCCGTGTTCTAAAGCTCTTTGGGAACCGCTTGCGTAGCCCCAAAGACCTGGGGGCTGCGGGCTTTCCTGCTGCCTTCAGCCTCGACACCACCCTTTCCCACTTGGCGCCGCGCCAGGAGCAAAAATGGCCATACGGCTGGAGATGGGTCCCCCACCCAAGGAGCCAGCAGGGAAAACTAGGCCTTGTTCTAAAGCTCTTTGGGAATCACTTGCGTAGCCCCACAGACCTGGGGGCTGCGAGCTTTCCTGCTGCCTTCTGCCTTGACATGACCATTTCCCACTTGGTGCCGCGCCAGGCACAAAAATGGCTATACGGCTGAAGATAGGTCCCCCGCCCAAGGAGCCAGCAGGAAAAACTAGGCCTTCTTCTAAAGCTATTTGGGAACCGCTTGCGTAGCCCCACAGACCTGGGGGCTGCGGGCCTTTCTGCTGCCTTCATCCTCGAAACCACCCTTTCCCACTTGGCGCCGCGCCAGGCACAAAAATGGCCATACAGCTGGAGATGGTTCCCCCTCCCAAAGACCCAGTAGGCAAAAATAGGCCTTGTTCTAAAGCTCTTTGGGAACCGCTTGCGTAGCCCCACAGACCTGGGGGCTGCGGGCTTTCCTGCTGCCTTCAGCCTCGACACCACCCTTTCCCACTTGGTGCCACGCCAGGCACAAAAACAGCCATATGGCTGGAGATGGGTCCCCAGCCCAAAGAGCCAGCAGGGAAAACTATGCCTTGTTCTAAAGCTCTTTGGGAACCGCTTGCGTAGCTTCACAGACCTGGGGGCTGCGGGCTTTCCTGCTGCCTTCAACCTCAATATTACACTTTCCCACTAGGTGTCGCTCCAGGCCCAAAAATGGCTATACGGCTGGAGATGGTTCCCCCACCCAAGGAGCCAGCAGGGAAAGCTATGCCTTGTTCTAAAGCTCTTTGGGAACCGCTTGCGTAGCCCCACAGACCTGGGGGCTGCGGGCTTTCCTGCTGCCTTCAGCCTCAATACTACGCTTTCCCACTAGGTGTCGCTCCAGGCACAAAAATGGCCATACGGCTGGAGATGGGTCCCCCGCCCAAGGAGCCAGCAGGGAAAACTATTCCTTATTCTAAAGCTCTTAGGGAACCGCTTGCGTAGCCCCACAGACCTGGGGCTGCGAGCTTTCCTGCTGCCTTCAGCCTCGACACCACCCTTTCCCACTTGGCGCCGCGCCAGGCACAAAAATGACCATACGGCTGGAGATGGGTCCCCCGCCCAAGGAGCCAGCAGGAAAAACTAGGCCTAGATCTAAAACTCTTTGGGAACCGCTTGCGTAGCCCCAAAGACCTGGGGGCTGCAGGTTTTTCTGCTGCCTTCAGCCCCGACACCACCCTTTCCCACTTAGAGCCGCGCCAGGCACAAAAATGGCCATACAGCTGGAGATGGTTCCCCCGCCCAAAGACCCAGCAGGCAAAAATAGGCCTTGTTCTAAAGCTCTTTGGGAACCGCTTGCATAGCCCCACAGACCTGGGGGCTGCGGGCTTTTCTGCTGCCTTCAGCCTCAAAACCGCCCTTTCCACTTGGCGCCGCGCCAGGCACAAAAATGGCCATACGGCTGGAGATGGGTCCCCCGCCCAAAGACCCTGAATGGAAAACTATGCCTTGTTCTAAAGCTCTTTGGGAACCGCTTGCGTAGCACCCACAGACCTGGGGGCTGCAGGCTTTCCTGCTGCCTTCAACGTCAATACTACGCTTTCCCACTAGGTGTCGCTCCAGGCCCAAAAATGGCCATACGGCTGGAGATGGGTCCCCCGCCCAAGGAACCAGCAGGGAAAACTATGCCTTGTTCTACAGCTCTTGGGGAACTGCTTGCGTAGCCCCACAGACCTGGGGGCTGCGGGCTTTCCTGCTGCCTTCAGCCTCGACACCACCCTTTCCCACTTGGTGCCACGCCAGGCACAAAAACAGCCATACGGCTGGAGATGGGTCCCACGCCCAAGGGGCCAGCAGGGAAAACTATGTCTTGTTCTAAAGCTCTTAGGGAACCTCTTGCGTAGCCCCACAGACCTGGGGGCTGCGGGCTTTCCTGCTGCCTTCTGCCTCCACACCACTCTTTCCCACTTGGCGTCGCGCCAGGGACAAAAATGGCTATACGGCTGGAGATGGGTCCCCCGCCCAAGGAGCCAACAGGGAAAACTAGGCCTTGTTCTAAAGCTCTTTGGGAACCGCTTGCGTAGCCCCAAAGACCTGGGGTCTACAGGTATTTCTGCTGCCTTCAGCCTAGACACCACCCTTTCCACTTGGCGCCGCGCCAGGCACAAAAATGGCTATATGGCTGGAGATGGTTCCCCCACCCAAGGAGCCAGCAGGGAAAACTATGCCTTGTTCTAAAGCTCTTTGGGAACCGCTTGCGTAACCCCACAGACCTGGGTGCTGCGGGCTTTCCTGCTGCCTTCAGCCTCGACAGCACCCTTTCCCACTTGGTGCCACGCCAGGCACAAAAACAGCCATACGGCTGGAGATGGGTCCCCCGCCCTAAGAGCCAGCAGGGAAAACTATGCCTTCTTCTAAAGCTCTTTGGGAACTGCTTGCGTAGCCCCACAGACCTGGGGGCTGCGGGCTTTCCTGCTGCCTTCAGCCTCGAAACCACCCTTTCCCACTTGGTGCCACGGCAGGCACAAAAACAGCCATACGGCTGGAGATGGGTCCCCCGCCCAAAGAGCCAACAGGGAAAACTATGCCTTGTTCTAAAGATCTTTGGGAACCGCTTGCGTAGCCCCACAGACCTGGGGGCTGCGGGCTTTCCTGCTGCCTTCAGCCTCCACACCACCCTTTCCCACTTGGTGTCGCGCCAGGCACAAAAATGGCCATGTGGCTCGAGATGGGTCGCCCGCACAAGGAGCCAGCAGGAAAAACTAGGCCTTGTTCTAAAGCTATTTGGGAATCGCTTGCGTAGCCCCAAAGACCTGGGGGCTGCAGGCTTTTCTGCTGCGTTCAGCCTCAAAACCGCCCTTTCCACTTGGCGCCGCGCCAGGCACAAAAATGGCTATACGGCTGGAGATGGGTCTCCCGCCCAAGGAGCCAGCAGGGAAAACTAGGCCTTGTTCTAAAGCTCTTTGGGAACCGCTTGCGTAGCCCCACAGACCTGGGGGCTGCAGGCTTTTCTGCTGCCTTCAGCCTCGAAACCACCCTTTCCCACTTGGTGCCACGCCAGGCACAAAAACAGCCATACGGCTGGAGATGGGTCTCCCGCCCAAGGAGCCAGCAGGGAAAACTAGGCCTTGTTCTAAAGCTCTTAGGGAACCGCTTGCGTAGCACCAACAAACCTGGGGGCTGCAGGCTTTCCTGCTGCCTTCAACCTCAATATTACACTTTCCCACTAGGTGTCGCTCCAGGCACAAAAACAGCCATACGGCTGGAGATGGGTCCCCCGCCCAAGGAGCCAGCAGGGAAAACTATGCCTTGTTCTAAAGCTATTTGGGAACCTCTTGCGTAGCCCCACAGACCTGGGGGCTGCAGGTTTTTTGCTGCCTTCAGCCTCGACACCACCCTTTCCCACTTGGTGCCACACCAGGCACAAAAACAGCCATACGGCTGGAGATGGGTCCCCAGCCCAAAGACCCAGCAGGGAAAACTATGCCTTGTTCTAAAGCTCTTTGGGAACCGCTTGCGTAGCCCCAAAGACCTGGGGGCTGCGGGCTTTCCTGCTGCCTTCAGCCTCCACACCACCCTTTCCCACTTGGCGCCGCGCCAGGAGCAAAAATGGCCATACGGCTGGAGATGGGTCCCCCACCCAAGGAGCCAGCAGGGAAAACTATGCCTTCTTCTAAAGCTCTTTGGGAATCACTTGCGTAGCCCCACAGACCTGGGGGCTGCGGGCTTTCCTGCTGCCTTCTGCCTTGACATGACCATTTCCCACTTGGTGCCGCGCCAGGCACAAAAATGGCAATACGGCTGAAGATAGGTCCCCCGCCCAAAGAGCCAGCAGGAAAAACTAGGCCTTCTTCTAAAGCTATTTGGGAACCGCTTGCGTAGCCCCACAGACCTGGGGGCTGCGGGCCTTTCTGCTGCCTTCATCCTCGAAACGACCCTTTCCCACTTGGCGCCGCGCCAGGCACAAAAATGGCCATACAGCTGGAGATGTTTCCCCCTCCCAAAGACCCAGTAGGCAAAAATAGGCCTTGTTCTAAAGCTCTTTGGGAACCGCTTGCGTAGCCCCACAGACCTGGGGGCTGCGGGCTTTCCTGCTGCCTTCAGCCTCGACACCACCCTTTCCCACTTGGTGCCACGCCAGGCACAAAAACAGCCATACGGCTGGAGATGGGTCCCCAGCCCAAAGAGCCAGCAGGGAAAACTATGCCTTGTTCTAAAGCTCTTTGGGAACCGCTTGCGTAGCTTCACAGACCTGGGGGCTGCGGGCTTTCCTGCTGCCTTCAGCCTCAATAATACGCTTTCCCACTAGGTGTCGCTCCAGGCACAAAAACAGCCTTACGGCTGGAGATGGGTCCCCCACCCAAGGAGCCAACAGTGAAAACTAGGCCTTGTACTAAAGCTATTTGGGAATCACTTGCGTAGCCCCACAGACCTGGGGGCTGCGGGCTTTCCTGCTGCCTTCAGCCTTAACATGACCATTTCCCAATTGGTGCCGCGCCAGGCACAAAAATGGCTATACGGGTGAAGATAGGTCCCCCGCCCAAGGAGCCAGCAGGAAAAACTAGGCCTTGTTCTAAAGCTCTTTGGGAACCGCTTGCGTAGCCCCACAGACCTGGGGGCTGCGGGCTTTCCTGCTGCCTTCAGCCTCGACATCACCCTTTCCCACTTGCCGACGCGCCAGGGGCAAAAATGGCTATACGGCTGGAGATGGGTCCCCCGCCCAAGGAGCCAGCAGGGAAAACTAGGCCTTGTTCTAAAGCTCTTAGGGAACCTCTTGCGTAGCCCCACAGACCTGGGGGCTGCGGGCTTTCCTGCTGCCTTCAGACTCGACACCACCCTTTCCCACTTGGCGCCGCACCAGGCACAAAAATGGCCATACGGCTGGAGATGGGTCCCCCGCCGAAAAACCCAGAAGGGAAAACTATGCCTTATTCTAAAGCTCTTAGGGAACCGCTTGCGTAGCCCCACAGACCTGGGGGCTGCAGGCTTTCCTGCTGCCTTCAGCCTCGACACCACCCTTTCCCACTTGGTGCCACGCCAGGCCCAAAAATGGCCATACGGCTGGAGATGGGTCCCCCGCCCAAGGAGCCAGCAGGGAAAACTATTCCTTATTCTAAAGCTCTTAGGGAACCGCTTGCGTAGCCCCACAGACCTGGGGCTGCGAGCTTTCCTGCTGCCTTCAGCCTCGACACCACCCTTTCCCACTTGGCGCCGCGCCAGGCACAAAAATTGCTATACGTCTGGAGAATGGTCCCCCGCCCAAGGAGCCAGCAGGAAAAACTAGGCCTTGATCGAAAACTCTTTGGGAACCGCTTGCGTAGCCCCAAAGACCTGGGGGCTGCAGGTTTTTCTGCTGCCTTCAGCCCCGACACCACCCTTTCCCACTTAGAGCCGCGCCAGGCACAAAAATGGCCATACAGCTGGAGATGGTTCCCCCTCCCAAAGACCCAGCAGGCAAAAATAGGCCTTGTTCTAAAGCTCTTTGGGAACCGCTTGCGTAGCCCCACAGACCTGGGGGCTGCGGGCTTTTCTGCTGCCTTCAGCCTCAAAACCGCCCTTTCCACTTGGCGCCGCGCCAGGCACAAAAATGGCCATACGGCTGGAGATGGGTCCCCCGCCCAAAGACCCTGAATGGAAAACTATGCCTTGTTCTAAAGCTCTTTGGGAACCGCTTGCGTAGCACCCACAGACCTGGGGGCTGCAGGCTTTCCTGCTGCCTTCAACGTCAATACTACGCTTTCCCACTAGGTGTCGCTCCAGGCCCAAAAATGGCCATACGGCTGGAGATGGGTCCCCCGCCCAAAGAGCCAGCAGGGAAAACTATGCCTTGTTCTACAGCTCTTGGGGAACCGCTTGCGTAGCCCCACAGACCTGGGGGCTGCGGGCTTTCCTGCTGCCTTCAGCCTCCACACCACCCTTTCCCACTTGGTACCACGCCAGGCACAAAAACAGCCATACGGCTGGAGATGGGTCCCCCGCCCAAAGAGCCAGCAGGGAAAACTAGGCCTTGTTCTAAAGCTCTTTGGGAACCGCTTGCGTAGCCCCACAGACCTGGGTGCTGCGGGCTTTCCTGCTGCCTTCAGCCTCGAAACCACCCTTTCCCACTTGGTGCAACGCCAGGCACAAAAATGGCTATACGGCTGGAGATGGGTCCCCCGCCCAAGGAGCCAGCAGGGAAAACTATGCCTTCTTCTAAAGCTCTTTGGGAAACACTTGCGTAGCCCCACAGACCTGGGGGCTGCGGGCTTTCCTGCTGCCTTCAGCCTCGACACCACCCTTTCCCACTTGGTGCCACGCCAGGCACAAAAACAGCCATACGGCTGGAGATGGGTCCCACGCCCAAGGGGCCAGCAGGGAAAACTATGTCTTGTTCTAAAGCTCTTTGGGATCCGCTTGCGTAGCCCCACAGACCTGGGGGCTGTGGGCTTTCCTGCTGCCTTCTGCCTCCACACCACTCTTTCCCACTTGGCGTCGCGCCAGGGACAAAAATGGCTATACGGCTGGAGATGGGTCCCCCGCCCAAGGAGCCAACAGGGAAAACTAGGCCTTGTTCTAAAGCTCTTTGGGAACCGCTTGCGTAGCCCCAAAGACCTGGGGTCTACAGGTATTTCTGCTGCCTTCAGCCTAGACACCACCCTTTCCACTTGGCGCCGTGCCAGGCACAAAAATGGCTATATGGCTGGAGATGGTTCCCCCACCCAAGGAGCCAGCAGGGAAAACTATGCCTTGTTCTAAAGCTCTTTGGGAACCGCTTGCGTAACCCCACAGACCTGGGTGTTGCGGGCTTTCCTGCTGCCTTCAGCCTCGACAGCACCCTTTCCCACTTGGTGCCACGCCAGGCACAAAAACAGCCATACGGCTGGAGATGGGTCCCCCGCCCTAAGAGCCAGCAGGGAAAACTATGCCTTCTTCTAAAGCTCTTTGGGAACTGCTTGCGTAGCCCCACAGACCTGGGGGCTGCGGGCTTTCCTGCTGCCTTCAGCCTCGAAACCACCCTTTCCCACTTGGTGCCACGCCAGGCACAAAAACAGCCATACGGCTGGAGATGGGTCCCCCGCCCTAAGAGCCAGCAGGGAAAACTATGCCTTGTTCTAAAGATCTTTGGGAACTGCTTGCGTAGCCCCACAGACCTGGGGGCTGCGGGCTTTCCTGCTGCCTTCAGCCTCCACACCACCCTTTCCCACTTGGTGTCGCGCCAGGCACAAAAATGGCCATGTGGCTCGAGATGGGTCGCCCGCACAAGGAGCCAGCAGGGAAAACTAGGCCTTGTTGTAAAGCTATTTGGGAATCGCTTGCGTAGCCCCAAAGACCTGGGGGCTGCAGGCTTTTCTGCTGCGTTCAGCCTCAAAACCGCCCTTTCCACTTGGTGCCGCGCCAGGCACAAAAATGGCTATACGGCTGGAGATGGGTCTCCCGCCCAAGGAGCCAGCAGGGAAAACTAGGCCTTGTTCTAAAGCTCTTAGGGAACCGCTTGCGTAGCCCCACAGACCTGGGGGCTGCAGGCTTTTCTGCTGCCTTCAGCCTCGAAACCACCCTTTCCCACTTGGTGCCACGCCAGGCACAAAAACAGCCATACGGCTGGAGATGGGTCCCCCGCCCAAAGAGCCAGCAGGGAAAACTATGCCTTGTTCTAAAGCTCTTTGGGAACCGCTTGCGTAGCACCCACAAACCTGGGGGCTGCAGGCTTTCCTGCTGCCTTCAACCTCAATATTACACTTTCCCACTAGGTGTCGCTCCAGGCACAAAAACAGCCATACGGCTGGAGATGGGTCCCCCGCCCAAGGAGCCAGCAGGGAAAACTATGCCTTGTTCTAAAGCTATTTGGGAACCTCTTGCGTAGCCCCACAAACCTGGGGGCTGCGGGCCTTCCTGCTGCCTTCAGCCTCGACACCACCCTTTCCCTCTTGGCCCCGCACCAGGCACAAAAATGGCCATACAGCTGGAGGTGGGTCGCCCGCCCAAGGAGCCAGCAGGGAAAACTAGGCCTTGATATAAAACTCTTTGGGAACCGCTTGCGTAGCCCCAAAGACCTGGGGGCTGCAGGTTTTTTGCTGCCTTCAGCCTCGACACCACCCTTTCCCACTTAGAGCCGCGCCAGGCACAAAAATGGCCATACGGCTGGAGATGGGTCCCCAGCCCAAAGAGCCAGCAGGGAAAAGTATGCCTTGTTCTAAAGCTCTTTGGGAACCGCTTGCATAGCTTCACAGACCTGGGGGCTGCGGGCTTTCCTGCTGCCTTCAGCCTCGACATCACCCTTTCCACTTGGCGCCACGCCAGGCACTAAAATGGCCATACAGATGGAGATGGGTCCCCCGCCCAAAGACCCAGAAGGGAAAACTATGCCTTGTTCTAAAGCTCTTTGGGAACCGCTTGCGTAGCACCCACAGACCTGGGGGCTGCAGGCTTTCCTGCTGCCTTCAGCCTCAATACTACGCTTTCCCACTAGGTGTCGCTCCAGGCCCAAAAATGGCCATACGGCTGGAGATGGGTCCCCCGCCCAAGGAGCCAGCAGGGAAAATTATGCCTTGTTCTAAAGCTCTTAGGGAACCGCTTGCGTAGCCCCACAGACCTGGGGGCTGCGGGCTTTCCTGCTGCCTTTAGCCTCGACATCACCCTTTCCCACTTGGCGCCGCGCCAAGAGCAATAATGGCCATACGGCTGGAGATGGGTCCCCCGCACAAGGAGCCAGCAGGGAAAACTAAGCCTTGTTCTAAAGCTCTTAGGGAACCTCTTGCGTAGCCCCAAAGACCTGGGAGCTGCGGGCCTTCCTGCTGCCTTCAGCCTCGACACCACCCTTTCCCACTTGGTGCCGCACCAGGCACAAAAATTGCTATACGTCTGGAGAATGGTCCCCCGCCCAAGGAGCCAGCAGGGAAAACTAGGCCTTGATCTAAAACTCTTTGGGAACCGCTTGCGTAGCCCCAAAGACCTGGGGGCTGCAGGTTTTTCTGCTGCCTTCAGCCCCGACACCACCCTTTCCCACTTAGAGCCGCGCCAGGCACAAAAATGGCCATACGGCTGGAGATGGGTCCCCCGCCCAAAGACCCTGAATGGAAAACTATGCCTTGTTCTAAAGCTCTTTGGGAACCGCTTGCGTAGCACCCACAGACCTGGGGGCTGCAGGCTTTCCTGCTGCCTTCAACGTCAATACTACGCTTTCCCACTAGGTGTCGCTCCAGGCCCAAAAATGGCCATACGGCTGGAGATGGGTCCCCCGCCCAAAGAGCCAGCAGGGAAAACTATGCCTTGTTCTACAGCTCTTGGGGAACCGCTTGCGTAGCCCCACAGACCTGGGGGCTGCGGGCTTTCCTGCTGCCTTCAGCCTCCACACCACCCTTTCCCACTTGGTACCACGCCAGGCACAAAAACAGCCATACGGCTGGAGATGGGTCCCCCGCCCAAAGAGCCAGCAGGGAAAACTAGGCCTTGTTCTAAAGCTCTTTGGGAACCGCTTGCGTAGCCCCACAGACCTGGGTGCTGCGGGCTTTCCTGCTGCCTTCAGCCTCGAAACCACCCTTTCCCACTTGGTGCAACGCCAGGCACAAAAATGGCTATACGGCTGGAGATGGGTCCCCCGCCCAAGGAGCCAGCAGGGAAAACTATGCCTTCTTCTAAAGCTCTTTGGGAACCACTTGCGTAGCCCCACAGACCTGGGGGCTGCGGGCTTTCCTGCTGCCTTCAGCCTCGACACCACCCTTTCCCACTTGGTGCCACGCCAGGCACAAAAACAGCCATACGGCTGGAGATGGGTCCCACGCCCAAGGGGCCAGCAGGGAAAACTATGTCTTGTTCTAAAGCTCTTTGGGATCCGCTTGCGTAGCCCCACAGACCTGGGGGCTGTGGGCTTTCCTGCTGCCTTCTGCCTCCACACCACTCTTTCCCACTTGGCGTCGCGCCAGGGACAAAAATGGCTATACGGCTGGAGATGGGTCCCCCGCCCAAGGAGCCAGCAGGGAAAACTAGGCCTTGTTCTAAAGCTCTTTGGGAACCGCTTGCGTAGCCCCAAAGACCTGGGGTCTACAGGTATTTCTGCTGCCTTCAGCCTAGACACCACCCTTTCCACTTGGCGCCGCGCCAGGCACAAAAATGGCTATATGGCTGGAGATGGTTCCCCCACCCAAGGAGCCAGCAGGGAAAACTATGCCTTGTTCTAAAGCTCTTTGGGAACCGCTTGCGTAACCCCACAGACCTGGGTGTTGCGGGCTTTCCTGCTGCCTTCAGCCTCGACAGCACCCTTTCCCACTTGGTGCCACGCCAGGCACAAAAACAGCCATACGGCTGGAGATGGGTCCCCCGCCCTAAGAGCCAGCAGGGAAAACTATGCCTTCTTCTAAAGCTCTTTGGGAACTGCTTGCGTAGCCCCACAGACCTGGGGGCTGCGGGCTTTCCTGCTGCCTTCAGCCTCGAAACCACCCTTTCCCACTTGGTGCCACGCCAGGCACAAAAACAGCCATACGGCTGGAGATGGGTCCCCCGCCCTAAGAGCCAGCAGGGAAAACTATGCCTTGTTCTAAAGATCTTTGGGAACTGCTTGCGTAGCCCCACAGACCTGGGGGCTGCGGGCTTTCCTGCTGCCTTCAGCCTCCACACCACCCTTTCCCACTTGGTGTCGCGCCAGGCACAAAAATGGCCATGTGGCTCGAGATGGGTCGCCCGCACAAGGAGCCAGCAGGGAAAACTAGGCCTTGTTGTAAAGCTATTTGGGAATCGCTTGCGTAGCCCCAAAGACCTGGGGGCTGCAGGCTTTTCTGCTGCGTTCAGCCTCAAAACCGCCCTTTCCACTTGGTGCCGCGCCAGGCACAAAAATGGCTATACGGCTGGAGATGGGTCTCCCGCCCAAGGAGCCAGCAGGGAAAACTAGGCCTTGTTCTAAAGCTCTTAGGGAACCGCTTGCGTAGCCCCACAGACCTGGGGGCTGCAGGCTTTTCTGCTGCCTTCAGCCTCGAAACCACCCTTTCCCACTTGGTGCCACGCCAGGCACAAAAACAGCCATACGGCTGGAGATGGGTCCCCCGCCCAAAGAGCCAGCAGGGAAAACTATGCCTTGTTCTAAAGCTCTTTGGGAACCGCTTGCGTAGCACCCACAAACCTGGGGGCTGCAGGCTTTCCTGCTGCCTTCAACCTCAATATTACACTTTCCCACTAGGTGTCGCTCCAGGCACAAAAACAGCCATACGGCTGGAGATGGGTCCCCCGCCCAAGGAGCCAGCAGGGAAAACTATGCCTTGTTCTAAAGCTATTTGGGAACCTCTTGCGTAGCCCCACAAACCTGGGGGCTGCGGGCCTTCCTGCTGCCTTCAGCCTCGACACCACCCTTTCCCTCTTGGCCCCGCACCAGGCACAAAAATGGCCATACAGCTGGAGGTGGGTCGCCCGCCCAAGGAGCCAGCAGGGAAAACTAGGCCTTGATATAAAACTCTTTGGGAACCGCTTGCGTAGCCCCAAAGACCTGGGGGCTGCAGGTTTTTTGCTGCCTTCAGCCTCGACACCACCCTTTCCCACTTAGAGCCGCGCCAGGCACAAAAATGGCCATACGGCTGGAGATGGGTCCCCAGCCCAAAGAGCCAGCAGGGAAAAGTATGCCTTGTTCTAAAGCTCTTTGGGAACCGCTTGCATAGCTTCACAGACCTGGGGGCTGCGGGCTTTCCTGCTGCCTTCAGCCTCGACATCACCCTTTCCACTTGGCGCCACGCCAGGCACTAAAATGGCCATACAGATGGAGATGGGTCCCCCGCCCAAAGACCCAGAAGGGAAAACTATGCCTTGTTCTAAAGCTCTTTGGGAACCGCTTGCGTAGCACCCACAGACCTGGGGGCTGCAGGCTTTCCTGCTGCCTTCAGCCTCAATACTACGCTTTCCCACTAGGTGTCGCTCCAGGCCCAAAAATGGCCATACGGCTGGAGATGGGTCCCCCGCCCAAGGAGCCAGCAGGGAAAATTATGCCTTGTTCTAAAGCTCTTAGGGAACCGCTTGCGTAGCCCCACAGACCTGGGGGCTGCGGGCTTTCCTGCTGCCTTTAGCCTCGACATCACCCTTTCCCACTTGGCGCCGCGCCAAGAGCAATAATGGCCATACGGCTGGAGATGGGTCCCCCGCACAAGGAGCCAGCAGGGAAAACTAAGCCTTGTTCTAAAGCTCTTAGGGAACCTCTTGCGTAGCCCCAAAGACCTGGGAGCTGCGGGCCTTCCTGCTGCCTTCAGCCTCGACACCACCCTTTCCCACTTGGTGCCGCACCAGGCACAAAAATTGCTATACGTCTGGAGAATGGTCCCCCGCCCAAGGAGCCAGCAGGGAAAACTAGGCCTTGATCTAAAACTCTTTGGGAACCGCTTGCGTAGCCCCAAAGACCTGGGGGCTGCAGGTTTTTCTGCTGCCTTCAGCCCCGACACCACCCTTTCCCACTTAGAGCCGCGCCAGGCACAAAAATGGCCATACAGCTGGAGATGGTTCCCCCTCCCAAAGACACAGCAGGCAAAAATAGGCCTTGTTCTAAAGCTCTTTGGGAACCGCTTGCGTAGCCCCAAAGACCTGGGGGCTGCGGGCTTTTCTGCTGCCTTCAGCCTCAAAACCGCCCTTTCCACTTGGCGCCGCGCCAGGCACAAAAATGGCCATACGGCTGGAGATGGGTCCCCCGCCCAAAGACCCTGAATGGAAAACTATGCCTTGTTCTAAAGCTCTTTGGGAACCGCTTGCGTAGCACCCACAGACCTGGGGGCTGCAGGCTTTCCTGCTGCCTTCAAAGTCAATACTACGCTTTCCCACTAGGTGTCGCTCCAGGCCCAAAAGTGGCCATACGGCTGGAGATAGGTCCCCCATCCAAGGAGCCAGCAGGGAAAACTATGCCTTGTTCTAAAGCTCTTTGGGAACCGCTTGCGTAACCACACAGACCTGGGGGCTGCGGGCTTTCCTGCTGCCTTCAGCCTCGACACCACCCTTTCCCACTTGGTACCACGCCAGGCACAAAAACAGCCATACGGCTGGAGATGGGTCCCCCGCCCAAAGAGCCAGCAGGGAAAACTATGCCTTGTTCTAAAGCTCTTTGGGAACCGCTTGCGTAGCCCCACAGACCTGGGGGCTGCGGGCTTTCCTGCTGCCTTTAGCCTCGAAACCACCCTTTCCCACTTGGTGCAACGCCAGGCACAAAAATGGCTATACGGCTGGAGATGGGTCCCACGCCCAAGGAGCCAGCAGGGAAAACTATGCCTTCTTCTAAAGCTCTTTGGGAACCACTTGCGTAGCCCCACAGACCTGGGGGCTGCGGGCTTTCCTGCTGCCTTCAGCCTCGACACCACCCTTTCCCACTTGGTGCCACGCCAGGCACAAAAACAGCCATACGGCTGGAGATGGGTCCCACGCCCAAGGGGCCAGCAGGGAAAACTATGTCTTGTTCTAAAGCTCTTTGGGATCCGCTTGCGTAGCCCCACAGACCTGGGGGCTGCGGGCTTTCCTGCTGCCTTCTGCCTCCACACCACTCTTTCCCACTTGGCGTCGCGCCAGGGACAAAAATGGCTATACGGCTGGAGATGGGTCCCCCGCCCAAGGAGCCAACAGGGAAAACTAGGCCTTGTTCTAAAGCTCTTTGGGAACCGCTTGCGTAGCCCCAAAGACCTGGGGTCTACAGGTATTTCTGCTGCCTTCAGCCAAGACACCACCCTTTCCACTTGGCGCCGCGCCAGGCACAAAAATGGCTATATGGCTGGAGATGGTTCCCCCACCCAAGGAGGCAGCAGGGAAAGCTGTGCCTTGTTCTAAAGCTCTTTGGGAACCGCTTGCGTAACCCCACAGACCTGGGTGCTGCGGGCTTTCCTGCTGCCTTCAGCCTCGACACCACCCTTTCCCACTTGGTGCCACGCCAGGCCCAAAAACAGCCATACGGCTGGAGATGGGTCCCCCGCCCTAAGAGCCAGCAGGGAAAACTATGCCTTCTTCTAAAGCTCTTTGGGAACCGCTTGCGTAGCCCCACAGACCTGGGGGCTGCGGGCTTTCCTGCTGCCTTCAGCCTCAAAACCACCCTTTCCCACTTGGTGCCACGCCAGGCACAAATATGGCTATACGGCTGGAGATGGGTCCCCCGCCCAAGGAGCCAGCAGGGAAAAATATGCCTTGTTCTAAAGCTCTTTGGTAACCGCTTGCGTAGCCCCACAGACCTGGGGGCTGCGGGCTTTCCTGCTGCCTTCAGCCTCGACACCACCCTTTCCCACTTGGCGCCGCGCCAGGAGCAAAAATGGCCATACGGCTGGAGATGAGTCCCCCACCCAAGGAGCCAGCAGGGAAAACTATGCCTTGTTCTAAAGCTCTTTGGGAACCGCTTGCGTAGCCCCACAGACCTGGGGGCTGCGGGCTTTCCTGCTGCCTTCAGCCTCGACATCACCCTTTCCCACTTGGCGTCGCGCCAGGCACAAAAATGGCCATATGGCTGGAGATGGGTCGCCAGCACAAGGAGCCAGCAGGGAAAATTATGCCTTCTTCTAAAGCTCTTTAGGAACCGCTTGCGTAGCCCCACAGACCTGGGGGCTGCAGGCTTTTCTGCTGCCTTCAGCCTCCAAACCGCCCTTTCCACTTGGCGCCGCGCCAGGCACTAAAATAGCCATACAGCTGGAGATGGATCCCCCGCCCAAAGACCCTGACGGGAAAACTAGGCCTTGTTCTAAACCTCTTTGGGAACTGCTTGCGTAGCACCCACAGACCTGGGGGCTGCAGGCTTTTCTGCTGCCTTCAGCCTCAATACTACGCTTTCCCACTAGGTGTCGCTCCAGGCACAAAAATGACCATACGTCTGGAGATGGTTCCCCCACCCAAGCAGCCAGCAGGGAAAGCTATGCCTTGTTCTAAAGCTCTTTGGGAACCGCTTGCGTAGCCCCACAGACCTGGGTGCTGCGGGCTTTCCTGCTGCCTTCAGCCTTGACATGACCATTTCCCACTTGGTGCCGCGCCAGGCAAAAAAAAAAGGCTATACGGCTGAAGATAGGTCCCCCGCCCAAGGAGCCAGCAGGAAAAACTAGGCCTTGTTCTAAAGCTATTTGGGAACCGCTTGCGTAGCCCCACAGACCTGGGGGCTGCGGGCTTTCCTGCTGCCTTCAGCCTCGAAACCACCCTTTCCCACTTGGTGCCAAGCCAGGCACAAAAATGGCTATACGGCTGAAGATGGGTCCCCCGCCCAAGGAGCCAGCAGGGAAAAATATGCCGTGTTCTAAAGCTATTTGGGAACCGCTTGCGTAGCCCCACAGACCTGGGGGCTGCGGGCTTTCCTGCTGCCTTCAGCCTCGACACCACCCTTTCCCACTTGGCGCCGCGCCAGGAGCAAAAATGGCCATACGACTGGAATTGGGTCCCCCACCCAAGGAGCCAGCAGGGAAAACTAGGCCTTGTTCTAAAGCTCTTTGGGAATCACTTGCGTAGCCCCACAGACGTGGGGGCTGCGGGCTTTCCTGCTGCCTTCAGCCTTGACATGACCATTTCCCACTTGGTGCCATGCCAGGCACAAAAATGGCTATACAGCTGAAGATAGGTCCCCCGCCCAAGGAGCCAGCAGGGAAAACTAGGCCTTGTTCTAAAGCTCTTTGGGAACCGCTTGCATAACCCCACAGACCTGGGGGCTGCGGGCTTTCCTGCTGCCTTCAGCCTCGACACCACCCTTTCCCACTTGGTGCCACGCCAGGCACAAAAACAGCCATACGGCTAGAGATGGGTCCCCCGCCCAAAGAGCCAGCAGGGAAAACTAGGCCTTGTTCTAAAGCTCTTAGGGAACGGCTTGCGTAGCCCCACAGACCTGGGGGCTGCGGGCTTTCCTGCTGCCTTCAGCCTCGAAACCACCCTTTCCCACTTGGTGCCAAGCCAGGCACAAAAATGGCTATACGGCTGAAGATGGGTCCCCCGCCCAAGGAGCCAGCAGGGAAAACTAGGCCTTGTTCTAAAGCTATTTGGGAACCGCTTGCGTAGCCCCACAGACCTGGGGGCTGCGGGCTTTCCTACTGCCTTCAGCCTCCAAAACGCCCTTTCCACTTGGCGCCGCGCCAGGCACTAAAATGGCCATACAGCTGGAGATGGATCCCCCGCCCAAAGACCCAGAAGGGAAAACTAGGCCTTGTTCTAAAGCTCTTTGGGAACCGCTTGCGTAGCACCCACAGACCTGGGGGCTGCAGGCTTTCCTGCTGCCTTCAGCCTCAATACTACGCTTTCCCACTAGGTGTCGCGCCAGGCACAAAAATTGCTATACGTCTGGAGAATGGTCCCCCGCCCAAGGAGCCAGCAGGAAAAACTAGGCCTTGATCTAAGACTCTTTGGGAACCGCTTGCGTAGCCCCAAAGACCTGGGGGCTGCAGGTTTTTCTGCTGCCTTCAGCCCCGACACCACCCTTTCCCACTTAGAGCCGCGCCAGGCACAAAAATGGCCATACAGCTGGAGATGGTTCCCCCTCCCAAAGACCCAGCAGGCAAAAATAGGCCTTGTTCTAAAGCTCTTTGGGAACCGCTTGCGTAGCCCCACAGACCTGGGGGCTGCGGGCTTTTCTGCTGCCTTCAGCCTCAAAACCGCCCTTTCCACTTGGCGCCGCGCCAGGCACAAAAATGGCCATACGGCTGGAGATGGGTCCCCCGCCCAAAGACCCTGAATGGAAAACTATGCCTTGTTCTAAAGCTCTTTGGGAACCGCTTGCGTAGCACCCACAGACCTGGGGGCTGCAGGCTTTCCTGCTGCCTTCAACGTCAATACTACGCTTTCCCACTAGGTGTCGCTCCAGGCCCAAAAATGGCCATACGGCTGGAGATGGGTCCCCCGCCCAAGGAACCAGTAGGGAAAACTATGCCTTGTTCTACAGCTCTTGGGGAACCGCTTGCGTAGCCCCACAGACCTGGGGGCTGCGGGCTTTCCTGCTGCCTTCAGCCTCCACACCACCCTTTCCCACTTGGTACCACGCCAGGCACAAAAACAGCCATACGGCTGGAGATGGGTCCCCCGCCCAAAGAGCCAGCAGGGAAAACTATGCCTTGTTCTAAAGCTCTTTGGGAACCGCTTGCGTAGCCCCACAGACCTGGGGGCTGCGGGCTTTCCTGCTGCCTTCAGCCTCGAAACCACCCTTTCCCACTTGGTGCAACGCCAGGCACAAAAATGGCTATACGGCTGGAGATGGGTCCCCCGCCCAAGGAGCCAGCAGGGAAAACTATGCCTTCTTCTAAAGCTCTTTGGGAACCACTTGCGTAGCCCCGCAGACCTGGGGGCTGCGGGCTTTCCTGCTGCCTTCAGCCTCGACACCACCCTTTCCCACTTGGTGCCACGCCAGGCACAAAAACAGCCATACGGCTGGAGATGGGTCCCACGCCCAAGGGGCCAGCAGGGAAAACTATGTCTTGTTCTAAAGCTCTTTGGGATCCGCTTGCGTAGCCCCACAGACCTGGGGGCTGCGGGCTTTCCTGCTGCCTTCAGCCTCCACACCACTCTTTCCCACTTGGCGTCGCGCCAGGGACAAAAATGGCTATACGGCTGGAGATGGGTCCCCCGCCCAAGGAGCCAACAGGGAAAACTAGGCCTTGTTCTAAAGCTCTTTGGGAACCGCTTGCGTAGCCCCACAGACCTGGGGGCTACAGGTATTTCTGCTGCCTTCAGCCTCGACACCACCCTTTCCACTTGGCGCCGCGCCAGGCACAAAAATGGCCATATGGCTGGAGATGGTTCCCCCACCCAAGGAGCCAGCAGGGAAAACTATGCCTTGTTCTAAAGCTCTTTGGGAACCGCTTGCGTAGCCCCACAGACCTGGGGGCTGCGGGCTTTCCTGCTGCCTTCAGCCTCGACATCACCCTTTCCCACTTGCCGACGCGCCAGGGGCAAAAATGGCTATACGGCTGGAGATGGGTCCCCCGCCCAAGGAGCCAGCAGGGAAAACTAGGCCTTGTTCTAAAGCTCTTAGGGAACCTCTTGCGTAGCCCCACAGACCTGGGGGCTGCGGGCTTTCCTGCTGCCTTCAGACTCGACACCACCCTTTCCCACTTGGCGCCGCACCAGGCACAAAAATGGCCATACGGCTGGAGATGGGTCCCCCGCCGAAAAACCCAGAAGGGAAAACTATGCCTTATTCTAAAGCTCTTAGGGAACCGCTTGCGTAGCCCCACAGACCTGGGGGCTGCAGGCTTTCCTGCTGCCTTCAGCCTCAATACTACGCTTTCCCACTAGGTGTCGCTCCAGGCCCAAAAATGGCCATACGGCTGGAGATGGGTCCCCCGCCCAAGGAGCCAGCAGGGAAAACTATTCCTTATTCTAAAGCTCTTAGGGAACCGCTTGCGTAGCCCCACAGACCTGGGGCTGCGAGCTTTCCTGCTGCCTTCAGCCTCGACACCACCCTTTCCCACTTGGCGGTGCGCCAGGCACAAAAATGGCCATACGGCTGGAGATGGGTCCCCCGCACAAGGAGCCAGCAGGGAAAACTATGCCGTGTTCTAAAGCTCTTAGGGAACCTCTTGCGTAGCCCCACAGACCTGGGAGCTGCGGGCCTTCCTGCTGCCTTCAGCCTCGACACCACCCTTTCCCACTTGGTGCCGCACCAGGCACAAAAATTGCTATACGTCTGGAGAATGGTCCCCCGCCCAAGGAGCCAGCAGGAAAAACTAGGCCTTGATCTAAAACTCTTTGGGAACCGCTTGCGTAGCCCCAAAGACCTGGGGGCTGCAGGTTTTTCTGCTGCCTTCAGCCCCGACACCACCCTTTCCCACTTAGAGCCGCGCCAGGCACAAAAATGGCCATACAGCTGGAGATGGTTCCCCCTCCCAAAGACCCAGCAGGCAAAAATAGGCCTTGTTCTAAAGCTCTTTGGGAACCGCTTGCGTAGCCCCACAGACCTGGGGGCTGCGGGCTTTTCTGCTGCCTTCAGCCTCAAAACCGCCCTTTCCACTTGGCGCCGCGACAGGCACAAAAATGGCCATACGGCTGGAGATGGGTCCCCCGCCCAAAGACCCTGAATGGAAAACTATGCCTTGTTCTAAAGCTCTTTGGGAACCGCTTGCGTAGCACCCACAGACCTGGGGGCTGCAGGCTTTCCTGCTGCCTTCAACGTCAATACTACGCTTTCCCACTAGGTGTCGCTCCAGGCCCAAAAATGGCCATACGGCTGGAGATGGGTCCCCCACCCAAGGAGCCAGCAGGGAAAACTATGCCTTGTTCTACAGCTCTTGGGGAACCGCTTGCGTAGCCCCACAGACCTGGGGGCTGCGGGCTTTCCTGCTGCCTTCAGCCTCCACACCACCCTTTCCCACTTGGTACCACGCCAGGCACAAAAACAGCCATACGGCTGGAGATGGGTCCCCCGCCCAAAGAGCCAGCAGGGAAAACTATGCCTTGTTCTAAAGCTCTTTGGGAACCGCTTGCGTAGCCCCACAGACCTGGGGGCTGCGGGCTTTCCTGCTGCCTTCAGCCTCGAAACCACCCTTTCCCACTTGGTGCAACGCCAGGCACAAAAATGGCTATACGGCTGGAGATGGGTCCCCCGCCCAAGGAGCCAGCAGGGAAAACTATGCCTTCTTCTAAAGCTCTTTGGGAACCACTTGCGTAGCCCCACAGACCTGGGGGCTGCGGGCTTTCCTGCTGCCTTCAGCCTCGACACCACCCTTTCCCACTTGGTGCCACGCCAGGCACAAAAACAGCCATACGGCTGAAGATGGGTCCCACGCCCAAGGGGCCAGCAGGGAAAACTATGTCTTGTTCTAAAGCTCTTTGGGATCCGCTTGCGTAGCCCCACAGACCTGGGGGCTGCGGGCTTTCCTGCTGCCTTCTGCCTCCACACCACTCTTTCCCACTTGGCGTCGCGCCAGGGACAAAAATGGCTATACGGCTGGAGATGGGTCCCCCGCCCAAGGAGCCAACAGGGAAAACTAGGCCTTGTTCTAAAGCTCTTTGGGAACCGCTTGCGTAGCCCCAAAGACCTGGGGTCTACAGGTATTTCTGCTGCCTTCAGCCTAGACACCACCCTTTCCACTTGGCGCCGCGCCAGGCACAAAAATGGCTATATGGCTGGAGATGGTTCCCCCACCCAAGGAGCCAGCAGGGAAAACTATGCCTTGTTCTAAAGCTCTTTGGGAACCGCTTGCGTAGCTTCACAGACCTGGGTGCTGCGGGCTTTCCTGCTGCCTTCAGCCTCGACAGCACCCTTTCCCACTTGGTGCCACGCCAGGCACAAAAACAGCCATACGGCTGGAGATGGGTCCCCCGCCCTAAGAGCCAGCAGGGAAAACTATGCCTTCTTCTAAAGCTCTTTGGGAACTGCTTGCGTAGCCCCACAGACCTGGGGGCTGCAGGCTTTCCTGCTGCCTTCAGCCTCGAAACCACCCTTTCCCACTTGGTGCCACGCCAGGCACAAAAACAGCCATACGGCTGGAGATGGGTCCCCCGCCCTAAGAGCCAGCAGGGAAAACTATGCCTTGTTCTAAAGATCTTTGGGAACCGCTTGCGTAGCCCCACAGACCTGGGGGCTGCGGGCTTTCCTGCTGCCTTCAGCCTCCACACCACCCTTTCCCACTTGGTGTCGCGCCAGGCACAAAAATGGCCATGTGGCTCGAGATGGGTCGCCCGCACAAGGAGCCAGCAGGGAAAACTAGGCCTTGTTCTAAAGCTATTTGGGAATCGCTTGCGTAGCCCCAAAGACCTCGGGGCTGCAGGCTTTTCTGCTGCGTTCAGCCTCAAAACCGCCCTTTCCACTTGGCGCCGCGCCAGGCACAAAAATGGCTATACGGCTGGAGATGGGTCTCCCGCCCAAGGAGCCAGCAGGGAAAACTAGGCCTTGTTCTAAAGCTCTTAGGGAACCGCTTGCGTAGCCCCACAGACCTGGGGGCTGCAGGCTTTTCTGCTGCCTTCAGCCTCGAAACCACCCTTTCCCACTTGGTGCCACGCCAGGCACAAAAACAGCCATACGGCTGGAGATGCGTCCCCCGCCCAAAGAGCCAGCAGGGAAAACTATGCCTTGTTCTAAAGCTCTTTGGGAACCGCTTGCGTAGCACCCACAAACCTGGGGGCTGCAGGCTTTCCTGCTGCCTTCAACCTCAATATTACACTTTCCCACTAGGTGTCGCTCCAGGCACAAAAACAGCCATACGGCTGGAGATGGGTCCCCCGCCCAAGGAGCCAGCAGGGAAAACTATGCCTTGTTCTAAAGCTATTTGGGAACCTCTTGCGTAGCCCCACAGACCTGGGGGCTGCGGGCCTTCCTGCTGCCTTCAGCCTCGACACCACCCTTTCCCTCTTGGCCCCACGCCAGGCACAAAAATGGCCATACAGCTGGAGGTGGGTCGCCCGCCCAAGGAGCCAGCAGGGAAAACTAGGCCTTGATCTAAAACTCTTTGGGAACCGCTTGCGTAGCCCCAAAGACCTGGGGGCTGCAGGTTTTTTGCTGCCTTCAGCCTCGACACCACCCTTTCCACTTGGCGCCACGCCAGGCATTAAAATGGCCATACAGATGGAGATGGGTCCCCCGCCCAAAGACCCAGAAGGGAAAACTAGGCCTTGTTCTAAAGCTCTTTGGGAACCGCTTGCGTAGCACCCACAGACCTGGGGGCTGCAGGCTTTCCTGCTGCCTTCAGCCTCAATACTACGCTTTCCCACTAGGTGTCGCTCCAGGCCCAAAAATGGCCATACGGCTGGAGATGGGTCCCCCGCCCAAGGAGCCAGCAGGGAAAATTATGCCTTGTTCTAAAGCTCTTAGGGAACCGCTTGCGTAGCCCCACAGACCTGGGGGCTGCGGGCTTTCCTGCTGCCTTTAGCCTCGACATCACCCTTTCCCACTTGGCGCCGCGCCAAGAGCAATAATGGCCATACGGCTGGAGATGGGTCCCCCGCACAAGGAGCCAGCAGGGAAAACTAAGCCTTGTTCTAAAGCTCTTAGGGAACCTCTTGCGTAGCCCCACAGACCTGGGAGCTGCGGGCCTTCCTGCTGCCTTCAGCCTCGACACCACCCTTTCCCACTTGGTGCCGCGCCAGTCACAAAAATTGCTATACGTCTGGAGAATGGTCCCCCGCCCAAGGAGCCAGCAGGGAAAACTAGGCCTTGATCTAAAACTCTTTGGGAACCGCTTGCGTAGCCCCAAAGACCTGGGGGCTGCAGGTTTTTCTGCTGCCTTCAGCCCCGACACCACCCTTTCCCACTTAGAGCCGCGCCAGGCACAAAAATGGCCATACAGCTGGAGATGGTTCCCCCTCCCAAAGACCCAGCAGGCAAAAATAGGCCTTGTTCTAAAGCTCTTTGGGAACCGCTTGCGTAGCCCCACAGACCTGGGGGCTGCGGGCTTTTCTGCTGCCTTCAGCCTCAAAACCGCCCTTTCCACTTGGCGCCGCGCCAGGCACAAAAATGGCCATACGGCTGGAGATGGGTCCCCCGCCCAAAGACCCTGAATGGAAAACTATGCCTTGTTCTAAAGCTCTTTGGGAACCGCTTGCGTAGCACCCACAGACCTGGGGGCTGCAGGCTTTCCTGCTGCCTTCAACGTCAATACTACGCTTTCCCACTAGGTGTCGCTCCAGGCCCAAAAATGGCCATACGGCTGGAGATGGGTCCCCCATCCAAGGAGCCAGCAGGGAAAACTATGCCTTGTTCTAAAGCTCTTTGGGAACCGCTTGCGTAACCCCACAGACCTGGGGGCTGCGGGCTTTCCTGCTGCCTTCAGCCTTGACACCACCCTTTCCCACTTGGTACCACGCCAGGCACAAAAACAGCCATACGGCTGGAGATGGGTCCCCCGCCCAAAGAGCCAGCAGGGAAAACTATGCCTTGTTCTAAAGCTCTTTGGGAACCGCTTGCGTAGCCCCACAGACCTGGGGGCTGCGGGCTTTCCTGCTGCCTTCTGCCCTGACATGACCCTTTGCCACTTTGCACTGCGCTAGCTACAAAAATGGCCATATGGCTGGAGATGGGTCCCACGCCCAAAGAACCAGCAGGGAAAACTATGCCTTGTTCTAAAGCTCTTTGGGAACCGCTTGCGTAGCCCCACAGACCTGGGCGCTGCGGGCTTTCCTGCTGCCTTCAGCCTCGACACAACCCTTTCCCACTTGGTGCCGCGCCAGGCACAAAAATGGCCATATGGCTGGAGATGGTTCCCCCGCCCAAGGAGCCAGCAGGGAAAATTATGCCTTGTTCTAAAGCTCTTTGGGAACCGCTTGCGTAGCACCCACAGACCTGGGGGCTGCAGGCTTTCCTGCTGCCTTCAACGTCAATACTACGCTTTCCCACTAGGTGTCGCTCAAGGCCCAAAAATGGCCATACGGCTGGAGATGGGTCCCCCGCCCAAGGAACCTTCAGGGATAACTATGCCTTGTTCTAAAGCTCTTTGGGAACCGCTTGCGTAGCCCCACAGACCTGGGGGCTGCGGGCTTTCCTGCTGCCTTCAGCCTCCACACCACCCTTTCCCACTTGGCGTAGCGCCAGGCACAAAAATGGCTATACAGCTGGAGATGGGTCCCCCGCCCAAAGACCCAGCAGGGAAAACTAGGCCTTGTTCTAAAGCTCTTTGGGAATCGCTTGCGTAGCCCCAAAGACCTGGGGGCTGCAGGCTTTTCTGCTGCGTTCAGCCTCAAAACCGTCCTTTCCACTTGGCGCCGCGCCAGGCACAAAAACAGCCATACGGCTGGGGATGGGTCCCCCGCCCAAAGACCCAGCAGGGAAAACTATGTCTTGTTCTAAAGCTCTTTGGGAACCGCTTGCGTAGCCCCACAGACCTGGGGGCTGCGGGCTTTTCTGCTGCCTTCAGCCTCGACAACACCCTTTCCCACTTGGTGTCGCGCCAGGCACAAAAATGGCTATACGGCTGGAGATGGGTCCCCCGCCCAAGGAGCCAACAGGGAAAACTAGGCCCTGTTCTAAAGCTCTTAGGGAACCGCTTGCGTAGCCCCACAGACCTGGGCGCTGCGGGCTTTCCTGCTGCCTTCAGCCTCGACACAACCCTTTCCCACTTGGTGCCGCGCCAGGCACAAAAATGGCCATATGGCTGGAGATGGTTCCCCCGCCCAAGGAGCCAGCAGGGAAAACTAGGCCTTGTTCTAAAGCTATTTGGGAATCGCTTCCGTAGCCCCAAAGACCTGGGGGCTGCAGGCTTTTCTGCTGCCTGCAGCCTCAAAACCGCCCTTTCCACTTGGCGCCGCGCCAGGCACAAAAATGGCCATACGGCTGGAGATGGGTCCCCCGCCCAAAGACCCAGCAGGGAAAACTATGCCTTGTTCTAAAGCTCTTTGGGAACCGCTTGCGTAGCACCCACAGACCTGGGGGCTGCAGGCTTTCCTGCTGCCTTCAGCCTCAATACTACGCTTTCCCACTAGGTGTCGCTCCAGGCCCAAAAATGGCCATACGGCTGGAGATGGGTCCACCGCCCAAGGAGCCAGCAGGGAAAACTAGGCCTTGTTCTAAAGCTCTTTGGGAACCGCTTGTGTAGCCCCACAGACCTGGGGGCTGCGGGCTTTCCTGCTGCCTTCAGCCTCCACACCACCCTTTCCCACTTGGCATAGCGCCAGGCACAAAAATGGCTATACAGCTGGAGATGGGCCCCCCGCCCAAGGAGCCAGCAGGGAAAACTATGCCTTGTTCTAAAGCTCTTTGGGAACTGCTTGCGTAGCCCCACAGACCTGGGGGCTGCAGGTTTTTTGCTGCCTTCAGCCTCGAAACCACCCTTTCCCACTTGGTGCCACGCCAGGCACAAAAACAGCCATACGGCTGGAGATGGGTCCCCCGCCCAAGGAGCCAGCAGGGAAAACTAGGCCTTGTTCTAAAGATCTTTGGGAACCGCTTGCGTAGCCCCACAGACCTGGGGGCTGCGGGCTTTCCTGCTGCCTTCAGCCTCCACACCACCCTTTCCCACATGGTGTCGCGCCAGGCACAAAAATGGCCATGTGGCTGGAGATGGGTCGCCCGCACAAGGAGCCAGCAGGGAAAACTAGGCCTTGTTCTAAAGCTATTTGGGAATCGCTTGCGTAGCCCCAAAGACCTGGGGGCTGCAGGCTTTTCTGCTGCGTTCAGCCTCAAAACCGCCCTTTCCACTTGGCGCCGCGCCAGGCAAAAAAAATGGCTATACGGCTGGAGATGGGTCGCCCGCCCAAGGAGCCAGCAGGGAAAACTAGGCCTTGTTCTAAAGCTCTTAGGGAACCGCTTGCGTAGCCCCACAGACCTGGGGGCTGCAGGCTTTTCTGCTGCCTTCAGCCTCGAAACCACCCTTTCCCACTTGGTGCCACGCCAGGCACAAAAACAGCCATACGGCTGGAGATGGGTCCCCCGCCCAAAGAGCCAGCAGGGAAAACTATGCCTTGTTCTAAAGCTCTTTGGGAACCGCTTGCGTAGCACCCACAAACCTGGGGGCTGCAGGCTTTCCTGCTGCCTTCAACCTCAATATTACACTTTCCCACTAGGTGTCGCTCCAGGCACAAAAACAGCCATACGGCTGGAGATGGGTCCCCCGCCCAAGGAGCCAGCAGGGAAAACTATGCCTTGTTCTAAAGCTATTTGGGAACCTCTTGCGTAGCCCCACAGACCTGGGGGCTGCGGGCCTTCCTGCTGCCTTCAGCCTCGACACCACCCTTTCCCTCTTGGCCCCGCACCAGGCACAAAAATGGCCATACAGCTGGAGGTGGGTCGCCCGCCCAAGGAGCCAGCAGGGAAAACTAGGCCTTGATCTAAAACTCTTTGGGAACCGCTTGCGTAGCCCCAAAGACCTGGGGGCTGCAGGTTTTTCTGCTGCCTTCAGCCCCGACACCACCCTTTCCCACTTAGAGCCGCGCCAGGCACAAAAATGGCCATACAGCTGGAGATGGTTCCCCCTCCCAAAGACCCAGCAGGCAAAAATAGGCCTTGTTCTAAAGCTCTTTGGGAACCGCTTGCGTAGCCCCACAGACCTGGGGGCTGCGGGCTTTTCTGCTGCCTTCAGCCTCAAAACCGCCCTTTCCACTTGGCGCCGCGCCAGGCACAAAAATAGCCATACGGCTGGAGATGGGTCCCCCGCCCAAAGACCCTGAATGGAAAACTATGCCTTGTTCTAAAGCTCTTTGGGAACTGCTTGCGTAGCACCCACAGACCTGGGGGCTGCAGGCTTTCCTGCTGCCTTCAACGTCAATACTACGCTTTCCCACTAGGTGTCGCTCCAGCCCCAAAAATGGCCATACGGCTGGAGATGGGTCCCCCGCCCAAGGAACCAGCAGGGAAAACTGTGCCTTGTTCTACAGCTCTTGGGGAACCGCTTGCGTAGCCCCACAGACCTGGGGGCTGCGGGCTTTCCTGCTGCCTTCAGCCTCCACACCACCCTTTCCCACTTGGTACCACGCCAGGCACAAAAACAGCCATACGGCTGGAGATGGGTCCCCCGCCCAAAGAGCCAGCAGGGAAAACTATGCCTTGTTCTAAAGCTCTTTGGGAACCGCTTGCGTAGCCCCACAGACCTGGGTGCTGCGGGCTTTCCTGCTGCCTTCAGCCTCGAAACCACCCTTTCCCACTTGGTGCAACGCCAGGCACAAAAATGGCTATACGGCTGGAGATGGGTCCCCCGCCCAAGGAGCCAGCAGGGAAAACTATGCCTTCTTCTAAAGCTCTTTGGGAACCACTTGCGTAGCCCCACAGACCTGGGGGCTGCGGGCTTTCCTGCTGCCTTCAGCCTCGACACCACCCTTTCCCACTTGGTGCCACGCCAGGCACAAAAACAGCCATACGGCTGGAGATGGGTCCCCCGCCCAAGGGGCCAGCAGGGAAAACTATGTCTTGTTCTAAAGCTCTTTGGGATCCGCTTGCGTATCCCCACAGACCTGGGGGCTGCGGGCTTTCCTGCTGCCTTCTGCCTCCACACCACTCTTTCCCACTTGGCGTCGCGCCAGGGACAAAAATGGCTATACGGCTGGAGATGGGTCCCCCGCCCAAGGAGCCAACAGGGAAAACTAGGCCTTGTTCTAAAGCTCTTTGGGAACCGCTTGCGTAGCCCCAAAGACCTGGGGTCTACAGGTATTTCTGCTGCCTTCAGCCTAGACACCACCCTTTCCACTTGGCGCCGCGCCAGGCACAAAAATGGCTATATGGCTGGAGATGGTTCCCCCACCCAAGGAGCCAGCAGGGAAAACTATGCCTTGTTCTAAAGCTCTTTGGGAACCGCTTGCGTAACCCCACAGACCTGGGTGCTGCGGGCTTTCCTGCTGCCTTCAGCCTCGACAGCACCCTTTCCCACTTGGTGCCACGCCAGGCACAAAAACAGCCATACGGCTGGAGATGGGTCCCCCGCCCTAAGAGCCAGCAGGGAAAACTATGCCTTCTTCTAAAGCTCTTTGGGAACTGCTTGCGTAGCCCCACAGACCTGGGGGCTGCGGGCTTTCCTGCTGCCTTCAGCCTCGAAACCACCCTTTCCCACTTGGTGCCACGCCAGGCACAAAAACAGCCATACGGCTGGAGATGGGTCCCCCGCCCAAAGAGCCAGCAGGGAAAACTAGGCCTTGTTCTAAAGATCTTTGGGAACCGCTTGCGTAGCCCCACAGACCTGGGGGCTGCAGGCTTTTCTGCTGCGTTTAGCCTCAAAACCGCCCTTTCCACTTGGCGCCGCGCCAGGCACAAAAATGGCTATACGGCTGGAGATGGGTCTCCCGCCCAAGGAGCCAGCAGGGAAAACTAGGCCTTGTTCTAAAGCTCTTAGGGAACCGCTTGCGTAGCCCCACAGACCTGGGGGCTGCAGGCTTTTCTGCTGCCTTCAGCCTCGAAACCACCCTTTCCCACTTGGTGCCACGCCAGGCACAAAAACAGCCATACGGCTGGAGATGGGTCCCCCGCCCAAAAGAGCCAGCAGGGAAAACTATGCCTTGTTCTAAAGCTCTTTGGGAACCGCTTGCGTAGCACCCACAAACCTGGGGGCTGCAGGCTTTCCTGCTGCCTTCAACCTCAATATTACACTTTCCCACTAGGTGTCGCTCCAGGCACAAAAACAGCCATACGGCTGGAGATGGGTCCCCCGCCCAAGGAGCCAGCAGGGAAAACTATGCCTTGTTCTAAAGCTATTTGGGAACCTCTTGCGTAGCCCCACAGACCTGGGGGCTGCGGGCCTTCCTGCTGCCTTCAGCCTCGACACCACCCTTTCCCTCTTGGCCCCGCACCAGGCACAAAAATGGCCATACAGCTGGAGGTGGGTCGCCCGCCCAAGGAGCCAGCAGGGAAAACTAGGCCTTGATCTAAAACTCTTTGGGAACCGCTTGCGTAGCCCCAAAGACCTGGGGGCTGCAGGTTTTTTGCTGCCTTCAGCCTCGACACCACCCTTTCCCACTTGGTGCCACACCAGGCACAAAAACAGCCATACGGCTGGAGATGGGTCCCCAGCCCAAAGAGCCAGCAGGGAAAAGTATGCCTTGTTCTAAAACTCTTTGGGAACCGCTTGCGTAGCTTCACAGACCTGGGGGCTGCGGGCTTTCCTGCTGCCTTCAGCCTCGACATCACCCTTTCCACTTGGCGCCACGCCAGGCACTAAAATGGCCATACAGATGGAGATGGGTCCCCCGCCCAAAGACCCAGAAGGGAAAATTATGCCTTGTTCTAAAGCTCTTTGGGAACCGCTTGCATAGCACCCACAGACCTGGGGGCTGCAGGCTTTCCTGCTGCCTTCAGCCTCAATACTACGCTTTCCCACTAGGTGTCGCTCCAGGCCCAAAAATGGCCATACGGCTGGAGATGGGTCCCCCGCCCAAGGAGCCAGCAGGGAAAATTATGCCTTGTTCTAAAGCTCTTAGGGAACCGCTTGCGTAGCCCCACAGACCTGGGGGCTGCGGGCTTTCCTGCTGCCTTTAGCCTCGACATCACCCTTTCCCACTTGGCGCCGCGCCAAGAGCAATAATGGCCATACGGCTGGAGATGGGTCCCCCGCACAAGGAGCCAGCAGGGAAAACTAAGCCTTGTTCTAAAGCTCTTAGGGAACCTCTTGCGTAGCCCCACAGACCTGGGAGCTGCGGGCCTTCCTGCTGCCTTCAGCCTCGACACCACCCTTTCCCACTTGGTGCCGCACCAGGCACAAAAATTGCTATACGTCTGGAGAATGGTCCCCCGCCCAAGGAGCCAGCAGGGAAAACTAGGCCTTGATCTAAAACTCTTTGGGAACCGCTTGCGTAGCCCCAAAGACCTGGGGGCTGCAGGTTTTTCTGCTGCCTTCAGCCCCGACACCACCCTTTCCCACTTAGAGCCGCGCCAGGCACAAAAATGGCCATACAGCTGGAGATGGTTCCCCCTCCCAAAGACCCAGCAGGCAAAAATAGGCCTTCTTCTAAAGCTCTTTGGGAACCGCTTGCGTAGCCCCACAGAATTGGGGGCTGCGGGCTTTTCTGCTGCCTTCAGCCTCAAAACCGCCCTTTCCACTTGGCGCCGCGCCAGGCACAAAAATGGCCATACGGCTGGAGATGGGTCCCCCGCCCAAAGACCCTGAATGGAAAACTATGCCTTGTTCTAAAGCTCTTTGGGAACCGCTTGCGTAGCACCCACAGACCTGGGGGCTGCAGGCTTTCCTGCTGCCTTCAACGTCAATACTACGCTTTCCCACTAGGTGTCGCTCCAGGCACAAAAATGGCCATACGGCTGGAGATGGGTCCCCCATCCAAGGAGCCAGCAGGGAAAACTATGCCTTGTTCTAAAGCTCTTTGGGAACCGCTTGCGTAACCCCACAGACCTGGGGGCTGCGGGCTTTCCTGCTGCCTTCAGCCTCGACACCACCCTTTCCCACTTGGTACCACGCCAGGCACAAAAACAGCCATACGGCTGGAGATGGGTCCCCCGCCCAAAGAGCCAGCAGGGAAAACTATGCCTTGTTCTAAAGCTCTTTGGGAACCGCTTGCGTAGCCCCACAGACCTGGGGGCTGCGGGCTTTGCTGCTGCCTTTAGCCTCGAAACCACCCTTTCCCACTTGGTGCAACGCCAGGCACAAAAATGGCTATACGGCTGGAGATGGGTCCCACGCCCAAGGAGCCAGCAGGGAAAACTATGCCTTCTTCTAAAGCTCTTTGGGAACCACTTGCGTAGCCCCACAGACCTGGGGGCTGCGGGCTTTCCTGCTGCCTTCAGCCTCGACACCACCCTTTCCCACTTGGTGCCACGCCAGGCACAAAAACAGCCATACGGCTGGAGATGGGTCCCACGCCCAAGGGGCCAGCAGGGAAAACTATGTCTTGTTCTAAAGCTCTTTGGGATCCGCTTGCGTAGCCCCACAGACCTGGGGGCTGCGGGCTTTCCTGCTGCCTTCTGCCTCCACACCACTCTTTCCCACTTGGCGTCGCGCCAGGCACAAAAATGGCTATACGGCTGGAGATGGGTCCCCCGCCCAAGGAGCCAACAGGGAAAACTAGGCCTTGTTCTAAAGCTCTTTGGGAACCGCTTGCGTAGCCCCAAAGACCTGGGGTCTACAGGTATTTCTGCTGCCTTCAGCCTAGACACCACCCTTTCCACTTGGCGCCGCGCCAGGCACAAAAATGGCTATATGGCTGGAGATGGTTCCCCCACCCAAGGAGCCAGCAGGGAAAACTATGCCTTGTTCTAAAGCTCTTTGGGAACCGCTTGCGTAACCCCACAGACCTGGGGGCTGCGGGATTTCCTGCTGCCTTCAGCCTCGACACCACCCTTTCCCACTTGGTGCCACGCCAGGCACAAAAACAGCCATACGGCTGGAGATGGGTCCCCCGCCCTAAGAGCCAGCAGGGAAAACTATGCCTTCTTCTAAAGCTCTTTGGGAACCGCTTGCGTAGCCCCACAGACCTGGGGGCTGCAGGCTTTCCTGCTGCCTTCAGCCTCAAAACCACCCTTTCCCACTTGGTGCCACGCCAGGCACAAAAATGGCTATACGGCTGGAGATGGGTCCCCCGCCCAAGGAGCCAGCAGGGAAAAATATGCCTTGTTTTAAAGCTCTTTGGGAACCGCTTGCGTAGCCCCACAGACCTGGGGGCTGCGGGCTTTCCTGCTGCCTTCAGCCTCGACACCACCCTTTCCCACTTGGCGCCGCGCCAGGAGCAAAAATGGCCATACGGCTGGAGATGGGTCCCCCACCCAAGGAGCCAGCAGGGAAAACTATGCCTTGTTCTAAAGCTCTTTGGGAACCGCTTGCGTAGCCCCACAGCCCTGGGGGCTGCGGGCTTTCCTGCTGCCTTCAGCCTCGACATCACCCTTTCCCACTTGGGGTCGCGCCAGGCACAAAAATGGCCATATGGCTGGAGATGGGTCGCCAGCACAAGGAGCCAGCAGGGAAAACTATGCCTTCTTCTAAAGCTCTTTAGGAACCGCTTGCGTAGCCCCACAGACCTGGGGGCTGCGGGCTTTCCTGCTGCCTTCAGCCTCCACACCACTCTTTCCCACTTGGCTTCGCGCCTGGCACAAAAATGGCTATACGGCTGGAGATGGGTCCCCCGCCCAAGGAGCCAACAGGGAAAACTAGGCCTTGTTTTAAAGCTCTTTGGGAACCGCTTGCGTAGCCCCAAAGACCTGGGGGCTACAGGTATTTCTGCTGCCTTCAGCCTCGACACCACCCTTTCCACTTGGCGCCGCGCCAGGCACAAAAATGGCCATATGGCTGGAGATGGTTCCCCCACCCAAGGAGCCAGCAGGGAAAACTATGCCTTGTTCTAAAGCTCTTTGGGAACCGCTTGCATAACCCCACAGACCTGGGGGCTGCGGGCTTTCCTGCTGCCTTCAGCCTCGACACCACCCTTTCCCACTTGGTGCCACGCCAGGCACAAAAACAGCCATACGGCTGGAGATGGGTCCCCCGCCCAAAGAGCCAGCAGGGAAAACTATGCCTTGTTCTAAAGCTCTTAGGGAACCGCTTGCGTAGCCCCACAGACCTGGGGGCTGCGGGCTTTCCTGCTGCCTTCAGCCTCGACACCACCCTTTCCCACTTGGTGCCACGCCAGGCACAAAAACAGCCATACGGCTGGAGATGGGTCTCCCGCCCAAGGAGCCAGCAGGGAAAACTAGGCCTTGTTCTAAAGCTCTTAGGGAACCGCTTGCGTAGCCCCACAGACCTGGGGGCTGCAGGCTTTTCTGCTGCCTTCAGCCTCGAAACCACCCTTTCCCACTTGGTGCCACGCCAGGCACAAAAACAGCCATACGGCTGGAGATGGGTCCCCCGCCCAAAAGAGCCAGCAGGGAAAACTATGCCTTGTTCTAAAGCTCTTTGGGAACCGCTTGCGTAGCACCCACAAACCTGGGGGCTGCAGGCTTTCCTGCTGCCTTCAACCTCAATATTACACTTTCCCACTAGGTGTCGCTCCAGGCACAAAACCAGCCATACGGCTGGAGATGGGTCCCCCGCCCAAAGAGCCAGCAGGGAAAACTATGCCTTGTTCTAAAGCTCTTTGGGAACCGCTTGCGTAGCCCCACAGACCTGGGTGCTGCGGGCTTTCCTGCTGCCTTCAGCCTCGAAACCACCCTTTCCCACTTGGTGCAACGCCAGGCACAAAAATGGCTATACGGCTGGAGATGGGTCCCCCGCCCAAAGAGCCAGCAGGGAAAAGTATGCCTTGTTCTAAAGCTCTTTGGGAACCACTTGCGTAGCCCCACAGACCTGGGGGCTGCGGGCTTTCCTGCTGCCTTCAGCCTCGACACCACCCTTTCCCACTTGGTGCCACGCCAGGCACAAAAACAGCCATACGGCTGGAGATGGGTCCCACGCCCAAGGGGCCAGCAGGGAAAACTATGTCTTGTTCTAAAGCTCTTTGGGATCCGCTTGCGTAGCCCCACAGACCTGGGGGCTGCGGGCTTTCCTGCTGCCTTCTGCCTCCACACCACTCTTTCCCACTTGGCGTCGCGCCAGGGACAAAAATGGCTATACGGCTGGAGATGGGTCCCCCGCCCAAGGAGCCAACAGGGAAAACTAGGCCTTGTTCTAAAGCTCTTTGGGAACCGCTTGCGTAGCCCCAAAGACCTGGGGTCTACAGGTATTTCTGCTGCCTTCAGCCTAGACACCACCCTTTCCACTTGGCGCCGCGCCAGGCACAAAAATGGCTATATGGCTGGAGATGGTTCCCCCACCCAAGGAGCCAGCAGGGAAAACTATGCCTTGTTCTAAAGCTCTTTGGGAACCGCTTGCGTAACCCCACAGACCTGGGTGCTGCGGGCTTTCCTGCTGCCTTCAGCCTCGACACCACCCTTTCCCACTTGGTGCCACGCCAGGCACAAAAACAGCCATACGGCTGGAGATGGGTCCCCCGCCCTAAGAGCCAGCAGGGAAAACTATGCCTTCTTCTAAAGCTCTTTGGGAACTGCTTGCGTAGCCCCACAGACCTGGGGGCTGCGGGCTTTCCTGCTGCCTTCAGCCTCGAAACCACCCTTTCCCACTTGGTGCCACGCCAGGCACAAAAACAGCCATACGGCTGGAGATGGGTCCCCCGCCCAAAGAGCCAGCAGGGAAAACTAGGCCTTGTTCTAAAGATCTTTGGGAACCGCTTGCGTAGCCCCACAGACCTGGGGGCTGCAGGCTTTTCTGCTGCGTTTAGCCTCAAAACCGCCCTTTCCACTTGGCGTCGCGCCAGGCACAAAAATGGCCATATGGCTGGAGATGGGTCGCCAGCACAAGGAGCCAGCAGGGAAAACTATGCCTTCTTCTAAAGCTCTTTAGGAACCGCTTGCGTAGCCCCACAGACCTGGGGGCTGCGGGCTTTCCTGCTGCCTTCAGCCTCCACACCACTCTTTCCCACTTGGCTTCGCGCCAGGCACAAAAATGGCTATACGGCTGGAGATGGGTCCCCCGCCCAAGGAGCCAACAGGGAAAACTAGGCCTTGTTTTAAAGCTCTTTGGGAACCGCTTGCGTAGCCCCACAGACCTGGGGGCTACAGGTATTTCTGCTGCCTTCAGCCTCGACACCACCCTTTCCACTTGGCGCCGCGCCAGGCACAAAAATGGCCATATGGCTGGAGATGGTTCCCCCACCCAAGGAGCCAGCAGGGAAAACTATGCCTTGTTCTAAAGCTCTTTGGGAACCGCTTGCATAACCCCACAGACCTGGGGACTGCGGGCTTTCCTGCTGCCTTCAGCCTCGACACCACCCTTTCCCACTTGGTGCCACGCCAGGCACAAAAACAGCCATACGGCTGGAGATGGGTCCCCCGCCCAAAGAGCCAGCAGGGAAAACTATGCCTTGTTCTAAAGCTCTTAGGGAACCGCTTGCGTAGCCCCACAGACCTGGGGGCTGCGGGCTTTCCTGCTGCCTTCAGCCTCGACACCACCCTTTCCCACTTGGTGCCACGCCAGGCACAAAAACAGCCATACGGCTGGAGATGGGTCTCCCGCCCAAGGAGCCAGCAGGGAAAACTAGGCCTTGTTCTAAAGCTCTTAGGGAACCGCTTGCGTAGCCCCACAGACCTGGGGGCTGCAGGCTTTTCTGCTGCCTTCAGCCTCGAAACCACCCTTTCCCACTTGGTGCCACGCCAGGCACAAAAACAGCCATACGGCTGGAGATGGGTCCCCCGCCCAAAGAGCCAGAAGGGAAAACTATGCCTTGTTCTAAAGCTCTTTGGGAACCGCTTGCGTAGCACCCACAAACCTGGGGGCTGCAGGCTTTCCTGCTGCCTTCAACCTCAATATTACACTTTCCCACTAGGTGTCGCTCCAGGCACAAAAACAGCCATACGGCTGGAGATGGGTCCCCCGCCCAAGGAGCCAGCAGGGAAAACTATGCCTTGTTCTAAAGCTATTTGGGAACCTCTTGCGTAGCCCCACAGACCTGGGGGCTGCGGGCCTTCCTGCTGCCTTCAGCCTCGACACCACCCTTTCCCTCTTGGCCCCGCACCAGGCACAAAAATGGCCATACAGCTGGAGGTGGGTCGCCCGCCCAAGGAGCCAGCAGGGAAAACTAGGCCTTGATCTAAAACTCTTTGGGAACCGCTTGCGTAGCCCCAAGGACCTGGGGGCTGCAGGTTTTTTGCTGCCTTCAGCCTCGACACCACCCTTTCCCACTTGGTGCCACACCAGGCACAAAAACAGCCATACGGCTGGAGATGGGTCCCCAGCCCAAAGAGCCAGCAGGGAAAACTAGGCCTTGTTCTAAAGCTCTTTGGGAACCGCTTGCGTAGCTTCACAGACCTGGGGGCTGCGGGCTTTCCTGCTGCCTTCAGCCTCGACATCACCCTTTCCACTTGGCGCCACGCCAGGCACTAAAATGGCCATACAGATGGAGATGGGTCCCCCGCCCAAAGACCCAGAAGGGAAAACTATGCCTTGTTCTAAAGCTCTTTGGGAACCGCTTGCGTAGCACCCACAGACCTGGGGGCTGCAGGCTTTCCTGCTGCCTTCAGCCTCAATACTACGCTTTCCCACTAGGTGTCGCTCCAGGCCCAAAAATAGCCATACGGCTGGAGATGGGTGCCCCGCCCAAGTTACCAGCAGGGAAAATTATGCCTTGTTCTAAAGCTCTTAGGGAACCGCTTGCGTAGCCCCACAGACCTGGGGGCTGCAGGCTTTCCTGCTGCCTTTAGCCTCGACATCACCCTTTCCCACTTGGCGCCGCGCCAAGAGCAATAATGGCCATACGGCTGGAGATGGGTCCCCCGCACAAGGAGCCAGCAGGGAAAACTAGGCCTTGTTCTAAAGCTCTTAGGGAACCTCTTGCGTAGCCCCACAGACCTGGGAGCTGCGGGCCTTCCTGCTGCCTTCAGCCTCGACACCACCCTTTCCCACTTGGTGCCGCACCAGGCACAAAAATTGCTATACGTCTGGAGAATGGTCCCCCGCCCAAGGAGCCAGCAGGAAAAACTAGGCCTTGATCTAAAGCTCTTTGGGAACCGCTTGCGTAGCCCCAAAGACCTGGGGGCTGCAGGTTTTTCTGCTGCCTTCAGCCCCGACACCACCCTTTCCCACTTAGAGCCGCGCCAGGCACAAAAATGGCCATACAGCTGGAGATGGTTCCCCCTCCCAAAGACCCAGCAGGCAAAAATAGGCCTTGTTCTAAAGCTCTTTGGGAACCGCTTGCGTAGCCCCACAGACCTGGGGGCTGCGGGCTTTTCTGCTGCCTTCAGCCTCAAAACCGCCCTTTCCACTTGGCGCCGCGCCAGGCACAAAAATGGCCATACGGCTGGAGATGGGTCCCCCGCCCAAAGACCCTGAATGGAAAACTATGCCTTGTTCTAAAGCTCTTTGGGAACCGCTTGCGTAGCACCCACAGACCTGGGGGCTGCAGGCTTTCCTGCTGCCTTCAACGTCAATACTACGCTTTCCCACTAGGTGTCGCTCCAGGCCCAAAAATGGCCATACGGCTGGAGATGGGTCCCCCGCCCAAGGAACCAGCAGGGAAAACTATGCCTTGTTCTACAGCTCTTGGGGAACCGCTTGCGTAGCCCCACAGACCTGGGGGCTGCGGGCTTTCCTGCTGCCTTCAGCCTCCACACCACCCTTTCCCACTTGGTACCACGCCAGGCACAAAAACAGCCATACGGCTGGAGATGGGTCCCCCGCCCAAAGAGCCAGCAGGGAAAACTAGGCCTTGTTCTAAAGCTCTTTGGGAACCGCTTGCGTAGCCCCACAGACCTGGGTGCTGCGGGCTTTCCTGCTGCCTTCAGCCTCGAAACCACCCTTTCCCACTTGGTGCAACGCCAGGCACAAAAATGGCTATACGGCTGGAGATGGGTCCCCCGCCCAAGGAGCCAGCAGGGAAAACTATGCCTTCTTCTAAAGCTCTTTGGGAACCACTTGCGTAGCCCCACAGACCTGGGGGCTGCAGGCTTTCCTGCTGCCTTCAGCCTCGACACCACCCTTTCCCACTTGGTGCCACGCCAGGCACAAAAACAGCCATACGGCTGGAGATGGGTCCCACGCCCAAGGGGCCAGCAGGGAAAACTATGTCTTGTTCTAAAGCTCTTTGGGATCCGCTTGCGTAGCCCCACAGACCTGGGGGCTGCGGGCTTTCCTGCTGCCTTCTGCCTCCACACCACTCTTTCCCACTTGGCGCCGCGCCAGGCACAAAAATTGCCATGTGGCTCGAGATGGGTCGCCCGCACAAGGAGCCAGCAGGGAAAACTAGGCCTTGTTCTAAAGCTATTTGGGAATCACTTGCGTAGCCCCAAAGACCTGGGGGCTGCAGGCTTTTCTGCTGCGTTCAGCCTCAAAACCGCCCTTTCCACTTGGCGCCGCGCCAGGCACAAAAATGGCTATACGGCTGGAGATGGGTCTCCCGCCCAAGGAGCCAGCAGGGAAAACTAGGCCTTGTTCTAAAGCTCTTAGGGAACCGCTTGCGTAGCCCCACAGACCTGGGGGCTGCAGGCTTTTCTGCTGCCTTCAGCCTCGAAACCACCCTTTCCCACTTGGTGCCACGCCAGGCACAAAAACAGCCATACGGCTGGAGATGGGTCCCCCGCCCAAAGAGCCAGCAGGGAAAACTATGCCTTCTTCTAAAGCTCTTTGGGAACCGCTTGCGTAGCACCCACAAACCTGGGGGCTGCAGGCTTTCCTGCTGCCTTCAACCTCAATATTACACTTTCCCACTAGGTGTCGCTCCAGGCACAAAAACAGCCATACGGCTGGAGATGGGTCCCCCGCCCAAGGAGCCAGCAGGGAAAACTATGCCTTGTTCTAAAGCTATTTGGGAACCTCTTGCGTAGCCCCACAGACCTGGGGGCTGCGGGCCTTCCTGCTGCCTTTAGCCTCGACATCACCCTTTCCCACTTGGCGCCGCGCCAAGAGCAATAATGGCCATACGGCTGGAGATGGGTCCCCCGCACAAGGAGCCAGCAGGGAAAACTAAGCCTTGTTCTAAAGCTCTTAGGGAACCTTTGCGTAGCCCCACAGACCTGGGAGCTGCGGGCCTTCCTGCTGCCTTCAGCCTCGACACCACCCTTTCCCACTTGGTGCCGCACCAGGCACAAAAATTGCTATACGTCTGGAGAATGGTCCCCCGCCCAAGGAGCCAGCAGGGAAAACTAGGCCTTGATCTAAAACTCTTTGGGAACCGCTTGCGTAGCCCCAAAGACCTGGGGGCTGCAGGTTTTTCTGCTGCCTTCAGCCCCGACACCACCCTTTCCCACTTAGAGCCGCGCCAGGCACAAAAATGGCCATACAGCTGGAGATGGTTCCCCCTCCCAAAGACCCAGCAGGCAAAAATAGGCCTTGTTCTAAAGCTCTTTGGGAACCGCTTGCGTAGCCCCACAGACCTGGGGGCTGCGGGCTTTTCTGCTGCCTTCAGCCTCAAAACCGCCCTTTCCACTTGGCGCCGCGCCAGGCACAAAAATGGCCATACGGCTGGAGATGGGTCCCCCGCCCAAAGACTCTGAATGGAAAACTATGCCTTGTTCTAAAGCTCTTTGGGAACCGCTTGCGTAGCACCCACAGACGTGGGGGCTGCAGGCTTTCCTGCTGCCTTCAACGTCAATACTACGCTTTCCCACTAGGTGTCGCTCCAGGCCCAAAAATAGCCATACGGCTGGAGATGGTTCCCCCACCCAAGGAGCCAGCAGGGAAAACTATGCCTTGTTCTACAGCTCTTGGGGAACCGCTTGCGTAGCCCCACAGACCTGGGGGCTGCGGGCTTTCCTGCTGCCTTCAGCCTCGACACCACCCTTTCCCACTTGGTACCACGCCAGGCACAAAAACAGCCATACGGCTGGAGATGGGTCCCCCGCCCAAAGAGCCAGCAGGGAAAACTATGCCTTCTTCTAAAGCTCTTTGGGAACCGCTTGCGTAGCCCCACAGACCTGGGGGCTGCGGGCTTTCCTGCTGCCTTTAGCCTCGAAACCACCCTTTCCCACTTGGTGCAACGCCAGGCACAAAAATGGCTATACGGCTGGAGATGGGTCCCACGCCCAAGGAGCCAGCAGGGAAAACTATGCCTTCTTCTAAAGCTCTTTGGGAACCACTTGCGTAGCCCCACAGACCTGGGTGCTGCGGGCTTTCCTGCTGCCTTCAGCCTCGACACCACCCTTTCCCACTTGGTGCCACGCCAGGCACAAAAACAGCCATACGGCTGGAGATGGGTCCCACGCCCAAGGGGCCAGCAGGGAAAACTATGTCTTGTTCTAAAGCTCTTTGGGATCCGCTTGCGTAGCCCCACAGACCTGGGGGCTGCGGGCTTTCCTGCTGCCTTCTGCCTCCACACCACTCTTTCCCACTTGGCGTCGCGCCAGGGACAAAAATGGCTATACGGCTGGAGATGGGTCCCCCGCCCAAGGAGCCAACAGGGAAAACTAGGCCTTGTTCTAAAGCTCTTTGGGAACCGCTTGCGTAGCCCCAAAGACCTGGGGTCTACAGGTATTTCTGCTGCCTTCAGCCAAGACACCACCCTTTCCACTTGGCGCCGCGCCAGGCACAAAAATGGCTATATGGCTGGAGATGGTTCGCCCACCCAAGGAGCCAGCAGGGAAAACTATGCCTTGTTCTAAAGCTCTTTGGGAACCGCTTGCGTAGCCCCACAGACCTGGGTGCTGCGGGCTTTCCTGCTGCCTTCAGCCTCGACAGCACCCTTTCCCACTTGGTGCCACGCCAGGCACAAAAATGGCTATACGGCTGGAGATGGGTCCCCCGCCCAAGGAGCCAGCAGGGAAAACTATGCCGTGTTCTAAAGCTCTTTGGGAACCGCTTGCGTAGCCCCACAGACCTGGGGGCTGCAGGCTTTTCTGCTGCCTTCAGCCTCCAAACCGCCCTTTCCACATGGCGCCGCGCCAGGCACTAAAATAGCCATACAGCTGGAGATGGATCCCCCGCCCAAAGACCCTGACGGGAAAACTAGGCCTTGTTCTAAACCTCTTTGGGAACTGCTTGCGTAGCACCCACAGACCTGGAGGCTGCAGGCTTTCCTGCTTCCTTCAGCCTCAATACTACGCTTTCCCACTAGGTGTCGCTCCAGGCACAAAAATGACCATACGTCTGGAGATGGTTCCCCCACCCAAGGAGCCAGCAGGGAAAGCTATGCCTTGTTCTAAAGCTCTTTGGGAACCGCTTGCGTAGCCCCACAGACCTGGGGGCTGCGGGCTTTCCTGCTGCCTTCAGCCTTGACATGACCATTTCCCACTTGGTGCCGCGCCAGGCAAAAAAAAAAAGGCTATACGGCTGAAGATAGGTCCCCCGCCCAAGGAGCCAGCAGGAAAAACTAGGCCTTGTTCTAAAGCTATTTGGGAACCGCTTGCGTAGCCCCACAGACCTGGGGGCTGCAAGCCTTTCTGCTGCCTTCAGCCTCGAAACCACCCTTTCCCACTTGGCGCCGCGCCAGGCACAAAAATGGCCATACAGCTGGAGATGGTTCCCCCTCCCAAAGACCCAGCAGGGAAAATTATGCCTTGTTCTAAAGCTCTTTGGCAACCGCTTGCGTAGCCCCACAGACCTGGGGGCTGCGGGCTTTCCTGCTGCCTTCAGCCTCCACACCACTCTTTCCCACTTGGCGTCGCGCCAGGCACAAAAATGGCTATACGGCTGGAGATGGGTCCCCCGCCCAAGGAGCCAACAGGGAAAACTAGGCCTTGTTTTAAAGCTCTTTGGGAACCACTTGCGTAGCCCCAAAGACCTGGGGGCTACAGGTATTTCTGCTGCCTTCAGCCTAGACACCACCCTTTCCACTTGGCGCCGCGCCAGGCACAAAAATGGCCATATGGCTGGAGATGGTTCCCCCACCCAAGGAGCCAGCAAGGAAAACTAGGCCTTGTTCTAAAGCTCTTTGGGAATCACTTGCGTAGCCCCACAGACGTGGGGGCTGCGGGCTTTCCTGCTGCCTTCAGCCTTGACATGACCATTTCCCACTTGGTGCCATGCCAGGCACAACAATGGCTATACAGCTGAAGATAGGTCCCCCGCCCAAGGAGCCAGCAGGGAAAACTAGGCCTTGTTCTAAAGCTCTTTGGGAACCGCTTGCATAACCCCACAGACCTGGGGGCTGCGGGCTTTCCTGCTGCCTTCAGCCTCGACACCACCCTTTCCCACTTGGTGCCACGCCAGGCACAAAAACAGCCATACGGCTGGAGATGGGTCCCCCGCCCAAAGAGCCAGCAGGGAAAACTAGGCCTTGTTCTAAAGCTCTTAGGGAACCGCTTGCGTAGCCCCACAGACCTGGGGGCTGCGGGCTTTCCTGCTGCCTTCAGCCTCGAAACCACCCTTTCCCACTTGGTGCCAAGCCAGGCACAAAAATGGCTATACGGCTGAAGATGGGTCCCCCGCCCAAGGAGCCAGCAGGGAAAACTATGCCTTGTTCTAAAGCTCTTTGGGAACCGCTTGCGTAGCCCCACAGACCTGGGGGCTGCGGGCTTTCCTACTGCCTTCAGCCTCCAAAACGCCCTTTCCACTTGGCGCCGCGCCAGGCACTAAAATGGCCATACAGCTGGAGATGGATCCCCCGCCCAAAGACCCTGAAGGGAAAACTAGGCCTTGTTCTAAAGCTCTTTGGGAATCGCTTGCGTAGCACCCACAGACCTGGGGGCTGCAGGCTTTCCTGCTGCCTTCAGCCTCAATACTACGCTTTCCCACTAGGTGTCGCGCCAGGCACAAAAATGGCCATATGGCTGGAGATGGGTCGCCAGCACAAGGAGCCAGCAGGGAAAACTATGCCTTCTTCTAAAGCTCTTTGGGAACCGCTTGCGTAGCCCCACAGACCTGGGGGCTACAGGTATTTCTGCTGCCTTCAGCCTCGACACCACCCTTTCCACTTGGCGCCGCGCCAGGCACAAAAATGGCCATATGGCTGGAGATGGTTCCCCCACCCAAGGAGCCAGCAGGGAAAACTATGCCTTGTTCTAAAGCTATTTGGGAACCGCTTGCGTAGCCCCACAGACCTGGGGGCTGCGGGCTTTCCTGCTGCCTTCAGCCTCGAAACCACCCTTTCCCACTTGGTGCCAAGCCAGGCACAAAAATGGCTATACGGCTGAAGATGGGTCCCCCGCCCAAGGAGCCAGCAGGGAAAACTATGCCGTGTTCTAAAGGTCTTTGGGAACCGCTTGCGTAGCCCCAAAGACCTGGGGGCTGCGGGCTTTCCTGCTGCCTTCAGCCTCGACACCACCCTTTCCCACTTGGCGCCGCGCCAGGGGCAAAAATGGCCATACGGCTGGAGATGGGTCCCCCACCCAAGGAGCCAGCAGGGAAAACTAGGCCTTGTTCTAAAGCTCTTTGGGAATCACTTGCGTAGCCCCACAGACCTGGGGGCTGCGAGCTTTCCTGCTGCCTTCTGCCTTGACATGACCATTTCCCACTTGGTGCCGCGCCAGGCACAAAAATGGCTATACGGCTGAAGATAGGTCCCCCGCCCAAGGAGCCAGCAGGAAAAACTAGGCCTTCTTCTAAAGCTATTTGGGAACCGCTTGCGTAGCCCCACAGACCTGGGGGCTGCGGGCCTTTCTGCTGCCTTCATCCTCGAAACCACCCTTTCCCACTTGGCGCCGCGCCAGGCACAAAAATGGCCATACAGCTGGAGATGGTTCCCCCTCCCAAAGACCCAGTAGGCAAAAATAGGCCTTGTTCTAAAGCTCTTTGGGAACCGCTTGCGTAGCCCCACAGACCTGGGGGCTGCGGGCTTTCCTGCTGCCTTCAGCCTCGACACCACCCTTTCCCACTTGGTGCCACGCCAGGCACAAAAACAGCCATACGGCTGGAGATGGGTCCCCAGCCCAAAGAGCCAGCAGGGAAAACTATGCCTTGTTCTAAAGCTCTTTGGGAACCGCTTGCGTAGCTTCACAGACCTGGGGGCTGCGGGCTTTCCTGCTGCCTTCAACCTCAATATTACACTTTCCCACTAGGTGTCGCTCCAGGCCCAAAAATGGCTATACGGCTGGAGATGGTTCCCCCACCCAAGGAGCCAGCAGGGAAAGCTATGCCTTGTTCTAAAGCTCTTTGGGAACCGCTTGCGTAGCCCCACAGACCTGGGGGCTGCGGGCTTTCCTGCTGCCTTCAGCCTCAATACTACGCTTTCCCACTAGGTGTCGCTCCAGGCACAAAAATGGCCATATGGCTGGAGATGGGTCCCCCGCCCAAGGAGCCAGCAGGGAAAACTATTCCTTATTCTAAAGCTCTTAGGGAACCGCTTGCGTAGCCCCACAGACCTGGGGCTGCGAGCTTTCCTGCTGCCTTCAGCCTCGACACCACCCTTTCCCACTTGGCGCCGCGCCAGGCACAAAAATGACCATACGGCTGGAGATGGGTCCCCCGCCCAAGGAGCCAGCAGGAAAAACTAGGCCTAGATCTAAAACTCTTTGGGAACCGCTTGCGTAGCCCCAAAGACCTGGGGGCTGCAGGTTTTTCTGCTGCCTTCAGCCCCGACACCACCCTTTCCCACTTAGAGCCGCGCCAGGCACAAAAATGGCCATACAGCTGGAGATGGTTCCCCCGCCCAAAGACCCAGCAGGCAAAAATAGGCCTTGTTCTAAAGCTCTTTGGGAACCGCTTGCGTAGCCCCACAGACCTGGGGGCTGCGGGCTTTTCTGCTGCCTTCAGCCTCAAAACCGCCCTTTCCACTTGGCGCCGCGCCAGGCACAAAAATGGCCATACGGCTGGAGATGGGTCCCCCGCCCAAAGACCCTGAATGGAAAACTATGCCTTGTTCTAAAGCTCTTTGGGAACCGCTTGCGTAGCACCCACAGACCTGGGGGCTGCAGGCTTTCCTGCTGCCTTCAACGTCAATACTACGCTTTCCCACTAGGTGTCGCTCCAGGCCCAAAAATGGCCATACGGCTGGAGATGGGTCCCCCGCGCAAGGAACCAGCAGGGAAAACTATGCCTTGTTCTACAGCTCTTGGGGAACCGCTTGCGTAGCCCCACAGACCTGGGGGCTGCGGGCTTTCCTGCTGCCTTCAGCCTCCACACCACCCTTTCCCACTTGGTACCACGCCAGGCACAAAAACAGCCATACGGCTGGAGATGGGTCCCCCGCCCAAAGAGCCAGCAGGGAAAACTATGCCTTGTTCTAAAGCTCTTTGGGAACTGCTTGCGTAGCCCCACAGACCTGGGGGCTGCGGGCTTTCCTGCTGCCTTCAGCCTCGACACCACCCTTTCCCACTTGGTGCCACGCCAGGCACAAAAACAGCCATACGGCTGGAGATGGGTCCCACGCCCAAGGGGCCAGCAGGGAAAACTATGTCTTGTTCTAAAGCTCTTAGGGAACCTCTTGCGTAGCCCCACAGACCTGGGGGCTGCGGGCTTTCCTGCTGCCTTCTGCCTCCACACCACTCTTTCCCACTTGGCGTCGCGCCAGGGACAAAAATGGCTATACGGCTGGAGATGGGTCCCCCGCCCAAGGAGCCAACAGGGAAAACTAGGCCTTGTTCTAAAGCTCTTTGGGAACCGCTTGCGTAGCCCCAAAGACCTGGGGTCTACAGGTATTTCTGCTGCCTTCAGCCTAGACACCACCCTTTCCACTTGGCGCCGCGCCAGGCACAAAAATGGCTATATGGCTGGAGATGGTTCCCCCACCCAAGGAGCCAGCAGGGAAAACTATGCCTTGTTCTAAAGCTCTTTGGGAACCGCTTGCGTAACCCCACAGACCTGGGTGCTGCGGGCTTTCCTGCTGCCTTCAGCCTCGACAGCACCCTTTCCCACTTGGTGCCACGCCAGGCACAAAAACAGCCATACGGCTGGAGATGGGTCCCCCGCCCTAAGAGCCAGCAGGGAAAACTATGCCTTCTTCTAAAGCTCTTTGGGAACTGCTTGCGTAGCCCCACAGACCTGGGGGCTGCGGGCTTTCCTGCTGCCTTCAGCCTCGAAACCACCCTTTCCCACTTGGTGCCACGGCAGGCACAAAAACAGCCATACGGCTGGAGATGGGTCCCCCGCCCAAAGAGCCAACAGGGAAAACTATGCCTTGTTCTAAAGATCTTTGGGAACCGCTTGCGTAGCCCCACAGACCTGGGGGCTGCGGGCTTTCCTGCTGCCTTCAGCCTCCACACCACCCTTTCCCACTTGGTGTCGCGCCAGGCACAAAAATGGCCATGTGGCTCGAGATGGGTCGCCCGCACAAGGAGCCAGCAGGGAAAACTAGGCCTTGTTCTAAAGCTATTTGGGAATCGCTTGCGTAGCCCCAAAGACCTGGGGGCTGCAGGCTTTTCTGCTGCGTTCAGCCTCAAAACTGCCCTTTCCACTTGGCGCCGCGCCAGGCACAAAAATGGCCATACGGCTGGAGATGGGTCTCCCGCCCAAGGAGCCAGCAGGGAAAACTAGGCCTTGTTCTAAAGCTCTTTGGGAACCGCTTGCGTAGCCCCACAGACCTGGGGGCTGCAGGCTTTTCTGCTGCCTTCAGCCTCGAAACCACCCTTTCCCACTTGGTGCCACGCCAGGCACAAAAACAGCCATACGGCTGGAGATGGGTCTCCCGCCCAAGGAGCCAGCAGGGAAAACTAGGCCTTGTTCTAAAGCTCTTAGGGAACCGCTTGCGTAGCACCAACAAACCTGGGGGCTGCAGGCTTTCCTGCTGCCTTCAACCTCAATATTACACTTTCCCACTAGGTGTCGCTCCAGGCACAAAAACAGCCATACGGCTGGAGATGGGTCCCCCGCCCAAGGAGCCAGCAGGGAAAACTGTGCCTTGTTCTAAAGCTATTTGGGAACCTCTTGCGTAGCCCCACAGACCTGGGGGCTGCAGGTTTTTTGCTGCCTTCAGCCTCGACACCACCCTTTCCCACTTGGTGCCACACCAGGCACAAAAACAGCCATACGGCTGGAGATGGGTCCCCAGCCCAAAGACCCAGCAGGGAAAACTATGCCTTGTTCTAAAGCTCTTTGGGAACCGCTTGCGTAGCCCCAAAGACCTGGGGGCTGCGGGCTTTCCTGCTGCCTTCAGCCTCCACACCACCCTTTCCCACTTGGCGCCGCGCCAGGAGCAAAAATGGCCATACGGCTGGAGATGGGTCCCCCACCCAAGGAGCCAGCAGGGAAAACTAGGCCTTGTTCTAAAGCTCTTTGGGAATCACTTGCGTAGCCCCACAGACCTGGGGGCTGCGGGCTTTCCTGCTGCCTTCTGCCTTGACATGACCATTTCCCACTTGGTGCCGCGCCAGGCACAAAAATGGCAATACGGCTGAAGATAGGTCCCCCGCCCAAAGAGCCAGCAGGAAAAACTAGGCCTTCTTCTAAAGCTATTTGGGAACCGCTTGCGTAGCCCCACAGACCTGGGGGCTGCGGGCCTTTCTGCTGCCTTCATCCTCGAAACGACCCTTTCCCACTTGGCGCCGCGCCAGGCACAAAAATGGCCATACAGCTGGAGATGTTTCCCCCTCCCAAAGACCCAGTAGGCAAAAATAGGCCTTGTTCTAAAGCTCTTTGGGAACCGCTTGCGTAGCCCCACAGACCTGGGGGCTGCGGGCTTTCCTGCTGCCTTCAGCCTCGACACCACCCTTTCCCACTTGGTGCCACGCCAGGCACAAAAACAGCCATACGGCTGGAGATGGGTCCCCAGCCCAAAGAGCCAGCAGGGAAAACTATGCCTTGTTCTAAAGCTCTTTGGGAACCGCTTGCGTAGCTTCACAGACCTGGGGGCTGCGGGCTTTCCTGCTGCCTTCAGCCTCAATAATACGCTTTCCCACTAGGTGTCGCTCCAGGCACAAAAACAGCCTTACGGCTGGAGATGGGTCCCCCACCCAAGGAGCCAACAGTGAAAACTAGGCCTTGTACTAAAGCTCTTTGGGAATCACTTGCGTAGCCCCACAGACCTGGGGGCTGCGGGCTTTCCTGCTGCCTTCAGCCTTAACATGACCATTTCCCAATTGGTGCCGCGCCAGGCACAAAAATGGCTATACGGGTGAAGATAGGTCCCCCGCCCAAGGAGCCAGCAGGAAAAACTAGGCCTTGTTCTAAAGCTCTTTGGGAACCGCTTGCGTAGCCCCACAGACCTGGGGGCTGCGGGCTTTCCTGCTGCCTTCAGCCTCGACATCACCCTTTCCCACTTGCCGACGCGCCAGGGGCAAAAATGGCTATACGGCTGGAGATGGGTCCCCCGCCCAAGGAGCCAGCAGGGAAAACTAGGCCTTGTTCTAAAGCTCTTAGGGAACCTCTTGCGTAGCCCCACAGACCTGGGGGCTGCGGGCTTTCCTGCTGCCTTCAGACTCGACACCACCCTTTCCCACTTGGCGCCGCACCAGGCACAAAAATGGCCATACGGCTGGAGATGGGTCCCCCGCCGAAAAACCCAGAAGGGAAAACTATGCCTTATTCTAAAGCTCTTAGGGAACCGCTTTCGTAGCCCCACAGACCTGGGGGCTGCAGGCTTTCCTGCTGCCTTCAGCCTCGACACCACCCTTTCCCACTTGGTGCCACGCCAGGCCCAAAAATGGCCATACGGCTGGAGATGGGTCCCCCGCCCAAGGAGCCAGCAGGGAAAACTATTCCTTATTCTAAAGCTCTTAGGGAACCGCTTGCGTAGCCCCACAGACCTGGGGCTGCGAGCTTTCCTGCTGCCTTCAGCCTCGACACCACCCTTTCCCACTTGGCGCCGCGCCAGGCACAAAAATGGCCATACGGCTGGAGATGGGTCCCCCGCACAAGGAGCCAGCAGGGAAAACTATGCCGTGTTCTAAAGCTCTTAGGGAACCTCTTGCGTAGCCCCACAGACCTGGGAGCTGCGGGCCTTCCTGCTGCCTTCAGCCTCGACACCACCCTTTCCCACTTGGTGCCGCACCAGGCACAAAAATTGCTATACGTCTGGAGAATGGTCCCCCGCCCAAGGAGCCAGCAGGAAAAACTAGGCCTTGATCGAAAACTCTTTGGGAACCGCTTGCGTAGCCCCAAAGACCTGGGGGCTGCAGGTTTTTCTGCTGCCTTCAGCCCCGACACCACCCTTTCCCACTTAGAGCCGCGCCAGGCACAAAAATGGCCATACAGCTGGAGATGGTTCCCCCTCCCAAAGACCCAGCAGGCAAAAATAGGCCTTGTTCTAAAGCTCTTTGGGAACCGCTTGCGTAGCCCCACAGACCTGGGGGCTGCGGGCTTTTCTGCTGCCTTCAGCCTCAAAACCGCCCTTTCCACTTGGCGCCACGCCAGGCACAAAAATGGCCATACGGCTGGAGATGGGTCCCCCGCCCAAAGACCCTGAATGGAAAACTATGCCTTGTTCTAAAGCTCTTTGGGAACCGCTTGCGTAGCACCCACAGACCTGGGGGCTGCAGGCTTTCCTGCTGCCTTCAACGTCAATACTACGCTTTCCCACTAGGTGTCGCTCCAGGCCCAAAAATGGCCATACGGCTGGAGATGGGTCCCCCGCCCAAAGAGCCAGCAGGGAAAACTATGCCTTGTTCTACAGCTCTTGGGGAACCGCTTGCGTAGCCCCACAGACCTGGGGGCTGCGGGCTTTCCTGCTGCCTTCAGCCTCCACACCACCCTTTCCCACTTGGTACCACGCCAGGCACAAAAACAGCCATACGGCTGGAGATGGGTCCCCCGCCCAAAGAGCCAGCAGGGAAAACTATGCCTTGTTCTAAAGCTCTTTGGGAACCGCTTGCGTAGCCCCACAGACCTGGGTGCTGCGGGCTTTCCTGCTGCCTTCAGCCTCGAAACCACCCTTTCCCACTTGGTGCAACGCCAGGCACAAAAATGGCTATACGGCTGGAGATGGGTCGCCAGCACAAGGAGCCAGCAGGGAAAACTATGCCTTCTTCTAAAGCTCTTTGGGAACCACTTGCGTAGCCCCACAGACCTGGGTGCTGCGGGCTTTCCTGCTGCCTTCAGCCTCGACAGCACCCTTTCCCACTTGGTGCCACGCCAGGCACAAAAACAGCCATACGGCTGGAGATGGGTCCCACGCCCAAGGGGCCAGCAGGGAAAACTATGTCTTGTTCTAAAGCTCTTTGGGATCCGCTTGCGTAGCCCCACAGACCTGGTGGCTGTGGGCTTTCCTGCTGCCTTCTGCCTCCACACCACTCTTTCCCACTTGGCGTCGCGCCAGGGACAAAAATGGCTATACGGCTGGAGATGGGTCCCCCGCCCAAGGAGCCAACAGGGAAAACTAGGCCTTGTTCTAAAGCTCTTTGGGAACCGCTTGCGTAGCCCCAAAGACCTGGGGTCTACAGGTATTTCTGCTGCCTTCAGCCTAGACACCACCCTTTCCACTTGGCGCCGCGCCAGGCACAAAAATGGCTATATGGCTGGAGATGGTTCCCCCACCCAAGGAGCCAGCAGGGAAAACTATGCCTTGTTCTAAAGCTCTTTGGGAACCGCTTGCGTAACCCCACAGACCTGGGTGCTGCGGGCTTTCCTGCTGCCTTCAGCCTCGACAGCACCCTTTCCCACTTGGTGCCACGCCAGGCACAAAAACAGCCATACGGCTGGAGATGGGTCCCCCGCCCTAAGAGCCAGCAGGGAAAACTATGCCTTCTTCTAAAGCTCTTTGGGAACTGCTTGCGTAGCCCCACAGACCTGGGGGCTGCGGGCTTTCCTGCTGCCTTCAGCCTCGAAACCACCCTTTCCCACTTGGTGCCACGCCAGGCACAAAAACAGCCATACGGCTGGAGATGGGTCCCCCGCCCTAAGAGCCAGCAGGGAAAACTATGCCTTGTTCTAAAGATCTTTGGGAACTGCTTGCGTAGCCCCACAGACCTGGGGGCTGCGGGCTTTCCTGCTGCCTTCAGCCTCCACACCACCCTTTCCCACTTGGTGTCGCGCCAGGCACAAAAATGGCCATGTGGCTCGAGATGGGTCGCCCGCACAAGGAGCCATCAGGGAAAACTAGGCCTTGTTCTAAAGCTATTTGGGAATCGCTTGCGTAGCCCCAAAGACCTGGGGGCTGCAGGCTTTTCTGCTGCGTTCAGCCTCAAAACCGCCCTTTCCACTTGGCGCCGCGCCAGGCACAAAAATGGCTATACGGCTGGAGATGGGTCTCCCGCCCAAGGAGCCAGCAGGGAAAACTAGGCCTTGTTCTAAAGCTCTTTGGGAACCGCTTGCGTAGCCCCACAGACCTGGGGGCTGCAGGCTTTTCTGCTGCCTTCAGCCTCGAAACCACCCTTTCCCACTTGGTGCCACGCCAGGCACAAAAACAGCCATACGGCTGGAGATGGGTCTCCCGCCCAAGGAGCCAGCAGGGAAAACTAGGCCTTGTTCTAAAGCTCTTAGGGAACCGCTTGCGTAGCACCAACAAACCTGGGGGCTGCAGGCTTTCCTGCTGCCTTCAACCTCAATATTACACTTTCCCACTAGGTGTCGCTCCAGGCACAAAAACAGCCATACGGCTGGAGATGGGTCCCCCGCCCAAGGAGCCAGCAGGGAAAACTGTGCCTTGTTCTAAAGCTATTTGGGAACCTCTTGCGTAGCCCCACAGACCTGGGGGCTGCAGGTTTTTTGCTGCCTTCAGCCTCGACACCACCCTTTCCCACTTGGTGCCACACCAGGCACAAAAACAGCCATACGGCTGGAGATGGGTCCCCAGCCCAAAGACCCAGCAGGGAAAACTATGCCTTGTTCTAAAGCTCTTTGGGAACCGCTTGCGTAGCCCCAAAGACCTGGGGGCTGCGGGCTTTCCTGCTGCCTTCAGCCTCCACACCACCCTTTCCCACTTGGCGCCGCGCCAGGAGCAAAAATGGCCATACGGCTGGAGATGGGTCCCCCACCCAAGGAGCCAGCAGGGAAAACTAGGCCTTGTTCTAAAGCTCTTTGGGAATCACTTGCGTAGCCCCACAGACCTGGGGGCTGCGGGCTTTCCTGCTGCCTTCTGCCTTGACATGACCATTTCCCACTTGGTGCCGCGCCAGGCACAAAAATGGCAATACGGCTGAAGATAGGTCCCCCGCCCAAAGAGCCAGCAGGAAAAACTAGGCCTTCTTCTAAAGCTATTTGGGAACCGCTTGCGTAGCCCCACAGACCTGGGGGCTGCGGGCCTTTCTGCTGCCTTCATCCTCGAAACGACCCTTTCCCACTTGGCGCCGCGCCAGGCACAAAAATGGCCATACAGCTGGAGATGTTTCCCCCTCCCAAAGACCCAGTAGGCAAAAATAGGCCTTGTTCTAAAGCTCTTTGGGAACCGCTTGCGTAGCCCCACAGACCTGGGGGCTGCGGGCTTTCCTGCTGCCTTCAGCCTCGACACCACCCTTTCCCACTTGGTGCCACGCCAGGCACAAAAACAGCCATACGGCTGGAGATGGGTCCCCAGCCCAAAGAGCCAGCAGGGAAAACTATGCCTTGTTCTAAAGCTCTTTGGGAACCGCTTGCGTAGCTTCACAGACCTGGGGGCTGCGGGCTTTCCTGCTGCCTTCAGCCTCAATAATACGCTTTCCCACTAGGTGTCGCTCCAGGCACAAAAACAGCCTTACGGCTGGAGATGGGTCCCCCACCCAAGGAGCCAACAGTGAAAACTAGGCCTTGTACTAAAGCTCTTTGGGAATCACTTGCGTAGCCCCACAGACCTGGGGGCTGCGGGCTTTCCTGCTGCCTTCAGCCTTAACATGACCATTTCCCAATTGGTGCCGCGCCAGGCACAAAAATGGCTATACGGATGAAGATAGGTCCCCCGCCCAAGGAGCCAGCAGGAAAAACTAGGCCTTGTTCTAAAGCTCTTTGGGAACCGCTTGCGTAGCCCCACAGACCTGGGGGCTGCGGGCTTTCCTGCTGCCTTCAGCCTCGACATCACCCTTTCCCACTTGCCGACGCGCCAGGGGCAAAAATGGCTATACGGCTGGAGATGGGTCCCCCGCCCAAGGAGCCAGCAGGGAAAACTAGGCCTTGTTCTAAAGCTCTTAGGGAACCTCTTGCGTAGCCCCACAGACCTGGGGGCTGCGGGCTTTCCTGCTGCCTTCAGACTCGACACCACCCTTTCCCACTTGGCGCCGCACCAGGCACAAAAATGGCCATACGGCTGGAGATGGGTCCCCCGCCGAAAAACCCAGAAGGGAAAACTATGCCTTATTCTAAAGCTCTTAGGGAACCGCTTTCGTAGCCCCACAGACCTGGGGGCTGCAGGCTTTCCTGCTGCCTTCAGCCTCGACACCACCCTTTCCCACTTGGTGCCACGCCAGGCCCAAAAATGGCCATACGGCTGGAGATGGGTCCCCCGCCCAAGGAGCCAGCAGGGAAAACTATTCCTTATTCTAAAGCTCTTAGGGAACCGCTTGCGTAGCCCCACAGACCTGGGGCTGCGAGCTTTCCTGCTGCCTTCAGCCTCGACACCACCCTTTCCCACTTGGCGCCGCGCCAGGCACAAAAATGGCCATACGGCTGGAGATGGGTCCCCCGCACAAGGAGCCAGCAGGGAAAACTATGCCGTGTTCTAAAGCTCTTAGGGAACCTCTTGCGTAGCCCCACAGACCTGGGAGCTGCGGGCCTTCCTGCTGCCTTCAGCCTCGACACCACCCTTTCCCACTTGGTGCCGCACCAGGCACAAAAATTGCTATACGTCTGGAGAATGGTCCCCCGCCCAAGGAGCCAGCAGGAAAAACTAGGCCTTGATCGAAAACTCTTTGGGAACCGCTTGCGTAGCCCCAAAGACCTGGGGGCTGCAGGTTTTTCTGCTGCCTTCAGCCCCGACACCACCCTTTCCCACTTAGAGCCGCGCCAGGCACAAAAATGGCCATACAGCTGGAGATGGTTCCCCCTCCCAAAGACCCAGCAGGCAAAAATAGGCCTTGTTCTAAAGCTCTTTGGGAACCGCTTGCGTAGCCCCACAGACCTGGGGGCTGCGGGCTTTTCTGCTGCCTTCAGCCTCAAAACCGCCCTTTCCACTTGGCGCCGCGCCAGGCACAAAAATGGCCATACGGCTGGAGATGGGTCCCCCGCCCAAAGACCCTGAATGGAAAACTATGCCTTGTTCTAAAGCTCTTTGGGAACCGCTTGCGTAGCACCCACAGACCTGGGGGCTGCAGGCTTTCCTGCTGCCTTCAACGTCAATACTACGCTTTCCCACTAGGTGTCGCTCCAGGCCCAAAAATGGCCATACGGCTGGAGATGGGTCCCCCGCCCAAAGAGCCAGCAGGGAAAACTATGCCTTGTTCTACAGCTCTTGGGGAACCGCTTGCGTAGCCCCACAGACCTGGGGGCTGCGGGCTTTCCTGCTGCCTTCAGCCTCCACACCACCCTTTCCCACTTGGTACCACGCCAGGCACAAAAACAGCCATACGGCTGGAGATGGGTCCCCCGCCCAAAGAGCCAGCAGGGAAAACTATGCCTTGTTCTAAAGCTCTTTGGGAACCGCTTGCGTAGCCCCACAGACCTGGGTGCTGCGGGCTTTCCTGCTGCCTTCAGCCTCGAAACCACCCTTTCCCACTTGGTGCAACGCCAGGCACAAAAATGGCTATACGGCTGGAGATGGGTCGCCAGCACAAGGAGCCAGCAGGGAAAACTATGCCTTCTTCTAAAGCTCTTTGGGAACCACTTGCGTAGCCCCACAGACCTGGGTGCTGCGGGCTTTCCTGCTGCCTTCAGCCTCGACAGCACCCTTTCCCACTTGGTGCCACGCCAGGCACAAAAACAGCCATACGGCTGGAGATGGGTCCCACGCCCAAGGGGCCAGCAGGGAAAACTATGTCTTGTTCTAAAGCTCTTTGGGATCCGCTTGCGTAGCCCCACAGACCTGGGGGCTGTGGGCTTTCCTGCTGCCTTCTGCCTCCACACCACTCTTTCCCACTTGGTGTCGCGCCAGGGACAAAAATGGCTATACGGCTGGAGATGGGTCCCCCGCCCAAGGAGCCAACAGGGAAAACTAGGCCTTGTTCTAAAGCTCTTTGGGAACCGCTTGCGTAGCCCCAAAGACCTGGGGTCTACAGGTATTTCTGCTGCCTTCAGCCTAGACACCACCCTTTCCACTTGGCGCCGCGCCAGGCACAAAAATGGCTATATGGCTGGAGATGGTTCCCCCACCCAAGGAGCCAGCAGGGAAAACTATGCCTTGTTCTAAAGCTCTTTGGGAACCGCTTGCGTAACCCCACAGACCTGGGTGCTGCGGGCTTTCCTGCTGCCTTCAGCCTCGACAGCACCCTTTCCCACTTGGTGCCACGCCAGGCACAAAAACAGCCATACGGCTGGAGATGGGTCCCCCGCCCTAAGAGCCAGCAGGGAAAACTATGCCTTCTTCTAAAGCTCTTTGGGAACTGCTTGCGTAGCCCCACAGACCTGGGGGCTGCGGGCTTTCCTGCTGCCTTCAGCCTCGAAACCACCCTTTCCCACTTGGTGCCACGCCAGGCACAAAAACAGCCATACGGCTGGAGATGGGTCCCCCGCCCTAAGAGCCAGCAGGGAAAACTATGCCTTGTTCTAAAGATCTTTGGGAACTGCTTGCGTAGCCCCACAGACCTGGGGGCTGCGGGCTTTCCTGCTGCCTTCAGCCTCCACACCACCCTTTCCCACTTGGTGTCGCGCCAGGCACAAAAATGGCCATGTGGCTCGAGATGGGTCGCCCGCACAAGGAGCCAGCAGGGAAAACTAGGCCTTGTTGTAAAGCTATTTGGGAATCGCTTGCGTAGCCCCAAAGACCTGGGGGCTGCAGGCTTTTCTGCTGCGTTCAGCCTCAAAACCGCCCTTTCCACTTGGTGCCGCGCCAAGCACAAAAATGGCTATACGGCTGGAGATGGGTCTCCCGCCCAAGGAGCCAGCAGGGAAAACTAGGCCTTGTTCTAAAGCTCTTAGGGAACCGCTTGCGTAGCCCCACAGACCTGGGGGCTGCAGGCTTTTCTGCTGCCTTCAGCCTCGAAACCACCCTTTCCCACTTGGTGCCACGCCAGGCACAAAAACAGCCATACGGCTGGAGATGGGTCCCCCGCCCAAAGAGCCAGCAGGGAAAACTATGCCTTGTTCTAAAGCTCTTTGGGAACCGCTTGCGTAGCACCCACAAACCTGGGGGCTGCAGGCTTTCCTGCTGCCTTCAACCTCAATATTACACTTTCCCACTAGGTGTCGCTCCAGGCACAAAAACAGCCATACGGCTGGAGATGGGTCCCCCGCCCAAGGAGCCAGCAGGGAAAACTAGGCCTTGTTCTAAAGCTATTTGGGAACCTCTTGCGTAGCCCCACAAACCTGGGGGCTGCGGGCCTTCCTGCTGCCTTCAGCCTCGACACCACCCTTTCCCTCTTGGCCCCGCACCAGGCACAAAAATGGCCATACAGCTGGAGGTGGGTCGCCCGCCCAAGGAGCCAGCAGGGAAAACTAGGCCTTGATATAAAACTCTTTGGGAACCGCTTGCGTAGCCCCAAAGACCTGGGGGCTGCAGGTTTTTTGCTGCCTTCAGCCTCGACACCACCCTTTCCCACTTAGAGCCGCGCCAGGCACAAAAATGGCCATACGGCTGGAGATGGGTCCCCCGCCCAAAGAGCCAGCAGGGAAAACTATGCCTTGTTCTACAGCTCTTGGGGAACCGCTTGCGTAGCCCCACAGACCTGGGGGCTGCGGGCTTTCCTGCTGCCTTCAGCCTCCACACCACCCTTTCCCACTTGGTACCACGCCAGGCACAAAAACAGCCATACGGCTGGAGATGGGTCCCCCGCCCAAAGAGCCAGCAGGGAAAACTATGCCTTGTTCTAAAGCTCTTTGGGAACCGCTTGCGTAGCCCCACAGACCTGGGTGCTGCGGGCTTTCCTGCTGCCTTCAGCCTCGAAACCACCCTTTCCCACTTGGTGCAACGCCAGGCACAAAAATGGCTATACGGCTGGAGATGGGTCGCCAGCACAAGGAGCCAGCAGGGAAAACTATGCCTTCTTCTAAAGCTCTTTGGGAACCACTTGCGTAGCCCCACAGACCTGGGTGCTGCGGGCTTTCCTGCTGCCTTCAGCCTCGACAGCACCCTTTCCCACTTGGTGCCACGCCAGGCACAAAAACAGCCATACGGCTGGAGATGGGTCCCACGCCCAAGGGGCCAGCAGGGAAAACTATGTCTTGTTCTAAAGCTCTTTGGGATCCGCTTGCGTAGCCCCACAGACCTGGGGGCTGTGGGCTTTCCTGCTGCCTTCTGCCTCCACACCACTCTTTCCAACTTGGTGTCGCGCCAGGGACAAAAATGGCTATACGGCTGGAGATGGGTCCCCCGCCCAAGGAGCCAACAGGGAAAACTAGGCCTTGTTCTAAAGCTCTTTGGGAACCGCTTGCGTAGCCCCAAAGACCTGGGGTCTACAGGTATTTCTGCTGCCTTCAGCCTAGACACCACCCTTTCCACTTGGCGCCGCGCCAGGCACAAAAATGGCTATATGGCTGGAGATGGTTCCCCCACCCAAGGAGCCAGCAGGGAAAACTATGCCTTGTTCTAAAGCTCTTTGGGAACCGCTTGCGTAACCCCACAGACCTGGGTGCTGCGGGCTTTCCTGCTGCCTTCAGCCTCGACAGCACCCTTTCCCACTTGGTGCCACGCCAGGCACAAAAACAGCCATACGGCTGGAGATGGGTCCCCCGCCCTAAGAGCCAGCAGGGAAAACTATGCCTTCTTCTAAAGCTCTTTGGGAACTGCTTGCGTAGCCCCACAGACCTGGGGGCTGCGGGCTTTCCTGCTGCCTTCAGCCTCGAAACCACCCTTTCCCACTTGGTGCCACGCCAGGCACAAAAACAGCCATACGGCTGGAGATGGGTCCCCCGCCCTAAGAGCCAGCAGGGAAAACTATGCCTTGTTCTAAAGATCTTTGGGAACTGCTTGCGTAGCCCCACAGACCTGGGGGCTGCGGGCTTTCCTGCTGCCTTCAGCCTCCACACCACCCTTTCCCACTTGGTGTCGCGCCAGGCACAAAAATGGCCATGTGGCTCGAGATGGGTCGCCCGCACAAGGAGCCAGCAGGGAAAACTAGGCCTTGTTGTAAAGCTATTTGGGAATCGCTTGCGTAGCCCCAAAGACCTGGGGGCTGCAGGCTTTTCTGCTGCGTTCAGCCTCAAAACCGCCCTTTCCACTTGGTGCCGCGCCAAGCACAAAAATGGCTATACGGCTGGAGATGGGTCTCCCGCCCAAGGAGCCAGCAGGGAAAACTAGGCCTTGTTCTAAAGCTCTTAGGGAACCGCTTGCGTAGCCCCACAGACCTGGGGGCTGCAGGCTTTTCTGCTGCCTTCAGCCTCGAAACCACCCTTTCCCACTTGGTGCCACGCCAGGCACAAAAACAGCCATACGGCTGGAGATGGGTCCCCCGCCCAAAGAGCCAGCAGGGAAAACTATGCCTTGTTCTAAAGCTCTTTGGGAACCGCTTGCGTAGCACCCACAAACCTGGGGGCTGCAGGCTTTCCTGCTGCCTTCAACCTCAATATTACACTTTCCCACTAGGTGTCGCTCCAGGCACAAAAACAGCCATACGGCTGGAGATGGGTCCCCCGCCCAAGGAGCCAGCAGGGAAAACTAGGCCTTGTTCTAAAGCTATTTGGGAACCTCTTGCGTAGCCCCACAAACCTGGGGGCTGCGGGCCTTCCTGCTGCCTTCAGCCTCGACACCACCCTTTCCCTCTTGGCCCCGCACCAGGCACAAAAATGGCCATACAGCTGGAGGTGGGTCGCCCGCCCAAGGAGCCAGCAGGGAAAACTAGGCCTTGATATAAAACTCTTTGGGAACCGCTTGCGTAGCCCCAAAGACCTGGGGGCTGCAGGTTTTTTGCTGCCTTCAGCCTCGACACCACCCTTTCCCACTTAGAGCCGCGCCAGGCACAAAAATGGCCATACGGCTGGAGATGGGTCCCCAGCCCAAAGAGCCAGCAGGGAAAAGTATGCCTTGTTCTAAAGCTCTTTGGGAACCGCTTGCATAGCTTCACAGACCTGGGGGCTGCGGGCTTTCCTGCTGCCTTCAGCCTCGACATCACCCTTTCCACTTGGCGCCACGCCAGGCACTAAAATGGCCATACAGATGGAGATGGGTCCCCCGCCCAAAGACCCAGAAGGGAAAACTATGCCTTGTTCTAAAGCTCTTTGGGAACCGCTTGCGTAGCACCCACAGACCTGGGGGCTGCAGGCTTTCCTGCTGCCTTCAGCCTCAATACTACGCTTTCCCACTAGGTGTCGCTCCAGGCCCAAAAATGGCCATACGGCTGGAGATGGGTCCCCCGCCCAAGGAGCCAGCAGGGAAAATTATGCCTTGTTCTAAAGCTCTTAGGGAACCGCTTGCGTAGCCCCACAGACCTGGGGGCTGCGGGCTTTCCTGCTGCCTTTAGCCTCGACATCACCCTTTCCCACTTGGCGCCGCGCCAAGAGCAATAATGGCCATACGGCTGGAGATGGGTCCCCCGCACAAGGAGCCAGCAGGGAAAACTAAGCCTTGTTCTAAAGCTCTTAGGGAACCTCTTGCGTAGCCCCAAAGACCTGGGAGCTGCGGGCCTTCCTGCTGCCTTCAGCCTCGACACCACCCTTTCCCACTTGGTGCCGCACCAGGCACAAAAATTGCTATACGTCTGGAGAATGGTCCCCCGCCCAAGGAGCCAACAGGGAAAACTAGGCCTTGATCTAAAACTCTTTGGGAACCGCTTGCGTAGCCCCAAAGACCTGGGGGCTGCAGGTTTTTCTGCTGCCTTCAGCCCCGACACCACCCTTTCCCACTTAGAGCCGCGCCAGGCACAAAAATGGCCATACAGCTGGAGATGGTTCCCCCTCCCAAAGACACAGCAGGCAAAAATAGGCCTTGTTCTAAAGCTCTTTGGGAACCGCTTGCGTAGCCCCACAGACCTGGGGGCTGCGGGCTTTTCTGCTGCCTTCAGCCTCAAAACCGCCCTTTCCACTTGGCGCCGCGCCAGGCACAAAAATGGCCATACGGCTGGAGATGGGTCCCCCGCCCAAAGACCCTGAATGGAAAACTATGCCTTGTTCTAAAGCTCTTTGGGAACCGCTTGCGTAGCACCCACAGACCTGGGGGCTGCAGGCTTTCCTGCTGCCTTCAAAGTCAATACTACGCTTTCCCACTAGGTGTCGCTCCAGGCCCAAAAGTGGCCATACGGCTGGAGATAGGTCCCCCATCCAAGGAGCCAGCAGGGAAAACTATGCCTTGTTCTAAAGCTCTTTGGGAACCGCTTGCGTAACCACACAGACCTGGGGGCTGCGGGCTTTCCTGCTGCCTTCAGCCTCGACACCACCCTTTCCCACTTGGTACCACGCCAGGCACAAAAACAGCCATACGGCTGGAGATGGGTCCCCCGCCCAAAGAGCCAGCAGGGAAAACTATGCCTTGTTCTAAAGCTCTTTGGGAACCGCTTGCGTAGCCCCACAGACCTGGGGGCTGCGGGCTTTCCTGCTGCCTTTAGCCTCGAAACCACCCTTTCCCACTTGGTGCAACGCCAGGCACAAAAATGGCTATACGGCTGGAGATGGGTCCCCCGCCCTAAGAGCCAGCAGGGAAAACTATGCCTTCTTCTAAAGCTCTTTGGGAACCACTTGCGTAGCCCCACAGACCTGGGGGCTGCGGGCTTTCCTGCTGCCTTCAGCCTCGACACCACCCTTTCCCACTTGGTGCCACGCCAGGCACAAAAACAGCCATACGGCTGGAGATGGGTCCCACGCCCAAGGGGCCAGCAGGGAAAACTATGTCTTGTTCTAAAGCTCTTTGGGATCCGCTTGCGTAGCCCCACAGACCTGGGGGCTGCGGGCTTTCCTGCTGCCTTCTGCCTCCACACCACTCTTTCCCACTTCGCGTCGCGCCAGGGACAAAAATGGCTATACGGCTGGAGATGGGTCCCCCGCCCAAGGAGCCAACAGGGAAAACTAGGCCTTGTTCTAAAGCTCTTTGGGAACCGCTTGCGTAGCCCCAAAGACCTGGGGTCTACAGGTATTTCTGCTGCCTTCAGCCAAGACACCACCCTTTCCACTTGGCGCCGCGCCAGGCACAAAAATGGCTATATGGCTGGAGATGGTTCCCCCACCCAAGGAGGCAGCAGGGAAAGCTATGCCTTGTTCTAAAGCTCTTTGGGAACCGCTTGCGTAACCCCACAGACCTGGGTGCTGCGGGCTTTCCTGCTGCCTTCAGCCTCGACACCACCCTTTCCCACTTGGTGCCACGCCAGGCACAAAAACAGCCATACGGCTGGAGATGGGTCCCCTGCCCTAAGAGCCAGCAGGGAAAACTATGCCTTCTTCTAAAGCTCTTTGGGAACCGCTTGCGTAGCCCCACAGACCTGGGGGCTGCGGGCTTTCCTGCTGCCTTCAGCCTCAAAACCACCCTTTCCCACTTGGTGCCACGCCAGGGACAAATATGGCTATACGGCTGGAGATGGGTCCCCCGCCCAAGGAGCCAGCAGGGAAAAATATGCCTTGTTCTAAAGCTCTTTGGTAACCGCTTGCGTAGCCCCACAGACCTGGGGGCTGCGGGCTTTCCTGCTGCCTTCAGCCTCGACACCACCCTTTCCCACTTGGCGCCGCGCCAGGAGCAAAAATGGCCATACGGCTGGAGATGGGTCCCCCACCCAAGGAGCCAGCAGGGAAAACTATGCCTTGTTCTAAAGCTCTTTGGGAACCGCTTGCGTAGCCCCACAGACCTGGGGGCTGCGGGCTTTCCTGCTGCCTTCAGCCTCGACATCACCCTTTCCCACTTGGCGTCGCGCCAGGCACAAAAATGGCCATATGGCTGGAGATGGGTCGCCAGCACAAGGAGCCAGCAGGGAAAACTATGCCTTCTTCTAAAGCTCTTTAGGAACCGCTTGCGTAGCCCCACAGACCTGGGGGCTGCAGGCTTTTCTGCTGCCTTCAGCCTCCAAACCGCCCTTTCCACTTGGCGCCGCGCCAGGCACTAAAATAGCCATACAGCTGGAGATGGATCCCCCGCCCAAAGACCCTGACGGGAAAACTAGGCCTTGTTCTAAACCTCTTTGGGAACTGCTTGCGTAGCACCCACAGACCTGGGGGCTGCAGGCTTTTCTGCTGCCTTCAGCCTCAATACTACGCTTTCCCACTAGGTGTCGCTCCAGGCACAAAAATGACCATACGTCTGGAGATGGTTCCCCCACCCAAGCAGCCAGCAGGGAAAGCTATGCCTTGTTCTAAAGCTCTTTGGGAACCGCTTGCGTAGCCCCACAGACCTGGGTGCTGCGGGCTTTCCTGCTGCCTTCAGCCTTGACATGACCATTTCCCACTTGGTGCTGCGCCAGGCAAAAAAAAAAGGCTATACGTCTGAAGATAGGTCCCCCGCCCAAGGAGCCAGCAGGAAAAACTAGGCCTTGTTCTAAAGCTATTTGGGAACCGCTTGCGTAGCCCCACAGACCTGGGGGCTGCAAGCCTTTCTGCTGCCTTCAGCCTCGAAACCACCCTTTCCCACTTGGCGCCGCGCCAGGCACAAAAATGGCCATACAGCTGGAGATGGTTCCCCCTCCCAAAGACCCAGCAGGGAAAATTATGCCTTGTTCTAAAGCTCTTTGGCAACCGCTTGCGTAGCCCCACAGACCTGGGGGCTGCGGGCTTTCCTGCTGCCTTCAGCCTCCACACCACTCTTTCCCACTTGGCGTCGCGCCAGGCACAAAAATGGCTATACGGCTGGAGATGGGTCCCCCGCCCAAGGAGCCAACAGGGAAAACTAGGCCTTCTTTTAAAGCTCTTTGGGAACCGCTTGCGTAGCCCCAAAGACCTGGGGGCTACAGGTATTTCTGCTGCCTTCAGCCTCGACACCACCCTTTCCCACTTGGTGCCACGCCAGGCACAAAAACAGCCATACGGCTAGAGATGGGTCCCCCGCCCAAAGAGCCAGCAGGGAAAACTAGGCCTTGTTCTAAAGCTCTTAGGGAACCGCTTGCGTAGCCCCACAGACCTGGGGACTGCGGGCTTTCCTGCTGCCTTCAGCCTCGAAACCACCCTTTCCCACTTGGTGCCAAGCCAGGCACAAAAATGGCTATACGGCTGAAGATGGGTCCCCCGCCCAAGGAGCCAGCAGGGAAAACTAGGCCTTGTTCTAAAGCTATTTGGGAACCGCTTGCGTAGCCCCACAGACCTGGGGGCTGCGGGCTTTCCTACTGCCTTCAGCCTCCAAAACGCCCTTTCCACTTGGCGCCGCGCCAGGCACTAAAATGGCCATACAGCTGGAGATGGGTCCCCCGCCCAAAGACCCTGAATGGAAAACTATGCCTTGTTCTAAAGCTCTTTGGGAACCGCTTGCGTAGCACCCACAGACCTGGGGGCTGCAGGCTTTCCTGCTGCCTTCAACGTCAATACTACGCTTTCCCACTAGGTGTCGCTCCAGGCCCAAAAATGGCCATACGGCTGGAGATGGGTCCCCCGCCCAAGGAACCAGCAGGGAAAACTATGCCTTGTTCTACAGCTCTTGGGGAACCGCTTGCGTAGCCCCACAGACCTGGGGGCTGCGGGCTTTCCTGCTGCCTTCAGCCTCCACACCACCCTTTCCCACTTGGTACCACGCCAGGCACAAAAACAGCCATACGGCTGGAGATGGGTCCCCCGCCCAAAGAGCCAGCAGGGAAAACTATGCCTTGTTCTAAAGCTCTTTGGGAACCGCTTGCGTAGCCCCACAGACCTGGGGGCTGCGGGCTTTCCTGCTGCCTTCAGCCTCGAAACCACCCTTTCCCACTTGGTGCAACGCCAGGCACAAAAATGGCTATACGGCTGGAGATGGGTCCCCCGCCCAAGGAGCCAGCAGGGAAAACTATGCCTTCTTCTAAAGCTCTTTGGGAACCACTTGCGTAGCCCCGCAGACCTGGGGGCTGCGGGCTTTCCTGCTGCCTTCAGCCTCGACACCACCCTTTCCCACTTGGTGCCACGCCAGGCACAAAAACAGCCATACGGCTGGAGATGGGTCCCACGCCCAAGGGGCCAGCAGGGAAAACTATGTCTTGTTCTAAAGCTCTTTGGGATCCGCTTGCGTAGCCCCACAGACCTGGTGGCTGCGGGCTTTCCTGCTGCCTTCAGCCTCCACACCACTCTTTCCCACTTGGCGTCGCGCCAGGGACAAAAATGGCTATACGGCTGGAGATGGGTCCCCCGCCCAAGGAGCCAACAGGGAAAACTAGGCCTTGTTCTAAAGCTCTTTGGGAACCGCTTGCGTAGCCCCACAGACCTGGGGGCTACAGGTATTTCTGCTGCCTTCAGCCTCGACACCACCCTTTCCACTTGGCGCCGCGCCAGGCACAAAAATGGCCATATGGCTGGAGATGGTTCCCCCACCCAAGGAGCCAGCAGGGAAAACTATGCCTTGTTCTAAAGCTCTTTGGGAACCGCTTGCGTAGCCCCACAGACCTGGGGGCTGCGGGCTTTCCTGCTGCCTTCAGCCTCGACATCACCCTTTCCCACTTGCCGACGCGCCAGGGGCAAAAATGGCTATACGGCTGGAGATGGGTCCCCCGCCCAAGGAGCCAGCAGGGAAAACTAGGCCTTGTTCTAAAGCTCTTAGGGAACCTCTTGCGTAGCCCCACAGACCTGGGGGCTGCGGGCTTTCCTGCTGCCTTCAGACTCGACACCACCCTTTCCCACTTGGCGCCGCACCAGGCACAAAAATGGCCATACGGCTGGAGATGGGTCCCCCGCCGAAAAACCCAGAAGGGAAAACTATGCCTTATTCTAAAGCTCTTAGGGAACCGCTTGCGTAGCCCCACAGACCTGGGGGCTGCAGGCTTTCCTGCTGCCTTCAGCCTCAAAACTACGCTTTCCCACTAGGTGTCGCTCCAGGCCCAAAAATGGCCATACGGCTGGAGATGGGTCCCCCGCCCAAGGAGCCAGCAGGGAAAACTATTCCTTATTCTAAAGCTCTTAGGGAACCGCTTGCGTAGCCCCACAGACCTGGGGCTGCGAGCTTTCCTGCTGCCTTCAGCCTCGACACCACCCTTTCCCACTTGGCGGTGCGCCAGGCACAAAAATGGCCATACGGCTGGAGATGGGTCCCCCGCACAAGGAGCCAGCAGGGAAAACTATGCCGTGTTCTAAAGCTCTTAGGGAACGTCTTGCGTAGCCCCACAGACCTGGGAGCTGCGGGCCTTCCTGCTGCCTTCAGCCTCGACACCACCCTTTCCCACTTGGTGCCGCACCAGGCACAAAAATTGCTATACGTCTGGAGAATGGTCCCCCGCCCAAGGAGCCAGCAGGAAAAACTAGGCCTTGATCTAAAACTCTTTGGGAACCGCTTGCGTAGCCCCAAAGACCTGGGGGCTGCAGGTTTTTCTGCTGCCTTCAGCCCCGACACCACCCTTTCCCACTTAGAGCCGCGCCAGGCACAAAAATGGCCATACAGCTGGAGATGGTTCCCCCTCCCAAAGACCCAGCAGGCAAAAATAGGCCTTGTTCTAAAGCTCTTTGGGAACCGCTTGCGTAGCCCCACAGACCTGGGGGCTGCGGGCTTTTCTGCTGCCTTCAGCCTCAAAACCGCCCTTTCCACTTGGCGCCGCGCCAGGCACAAAAATGGCCATACGGCTGGAGATGGGTCCCCCGCCCAAAGACCCTGAATGGAAAACTATGCCTTGTTCTAAAGCTCTTTGGGAACCGCTTGCGTAGCACCCACAGACCTGGGGGCTGCAGGCTTTCCTGCTGCCTTCAACGTCAATACTACGCTTTCCCACTAGGTGTCGCTCCAGGCCCAAAAATGGCCATACGGCTGGAGATGGGTCCCCCACCCAAGGAGCCAGCAGGGAAAACTATGCCTTGTTCTACAGCTCTTGGGGAACCGCTTGCGTAGCCCCACAGACCTGGGGGCTGCGGGCTTTCCTGCTGCCTTCAGCCTCCACACCACCCTTTCCCACTTGGTACCACGCCAGGCACAAAAACAGCCATACGGCTGGAGATGGGTTCCCCGCCCAAAGAGCCAGCAGGGAAAACTATGCCTTGTTCTAAAGCTCTTTGGGAACCGCTTGCGTAGCCCCACAGACCTGGGGGCTGCGGGCTTTCCTGCTGCCTTCAGCCTCGAAACCACCCTTTCCCACTTGGTGCAACGCCAGGCACAAAAATGGCTATACGGCTGGAGATGTGTCCCCCGCCCAAGGAGCCAGCAGGGAAAACTATGCCTTCTTCTAAAGCTCTTTGGGAACCACTTGCGTAGCCCCACAGACCTGGGGGCTGCGGGCTTTCCTGCTGCCTTCAGCCTCGACACCACCCTTTCCCACTTGGTGCCACGCCAGGCACAAAAACAGCCATACGGCTGGAGATGGGTCCCACGCCCAAGGGGCCAGCAGGGAAAACTATGTCTTGTTCTAAAGCTCTTTGGGATCCGCTTGCGTAGGCCCACAGACCTGGGGGCTGCGGGCTTTCCTGCTGCCTTCTGCCTCCACACCACTCTTTCCCACTTGGCGTCGCGCCAGGGACAAAAATGGCTATACGGCTGGAGATGGGTCCCCCGCCCAAGGAGCCAACAGGGAAAACTAGGCCTTGTTCTAAAGCTCTTTGGGAACCGCTTGCGTAGCCCCAAAGACCTGGGGTCTACAGGTATTTCTGCTGCCTTCAGCCTAGACACCACCCTTTCCACTTGGCGCCGCGCCAGGCACAAAAATGGCTATATGGCTGGAGATGGTTCCCCCACCCAAGGAGCCAGCAGGGAAAACTATGCCTTGTTCTAAAGCTCTTTGGGAACCGCTTGCGTAGCTTCACAGACCTGGGTGCTGCGGGCTTTCCTGCTGCCTTCAGCCTCGACAGCACCCTTTCCCACTTGGTGCCACGCCAGGCACAAAAACAGCCATACGGCTGGAGATGGGTCCCCCGCCCTAAGAGCCAGCAGGGAAAACTATGCCTTCTTCTAAAGCTCTTTGGGAACTGCTTGCGTAGCCCCACAGACCTGGGGGCTGCAGGCTTTCCTGCTGCCTTCAGCCTCGAAACCACCCTTTCCCACTTGGTGCCACGCCAGGCACAAAAACAGCCATACGGCTGGAGATGGGTCCCCCGCCCTAAGAGCCAGCAGGGAAAACTATGCCTTGTTCTAAAGATCTTTGGGAACCGCTTGCGTAGCCCCACAGACCTGGGGGCTGCGGGCTTTCCTGCTGCCTTCAGCCTCCACACCACCCTTTCCCACTTGGTGTCGCGCCAGGCACAAAAATGGCCATGTGGCTCGAGATGGGTCGCCCGCACAAGGAGCCAGCAGGGAAAACTAGGCCTTGTTCTAAAGCTATTTGGGAATCGCTTGCGTAGCCCCAAAGACCTGGGGGCTGCAGGCTTTTGTGCTGCGTTCAGCCTCAAAACCGCCCTTTCCACTTGGCGCCGCGCCAGGCACAAAAATGGCTATACGGCTGGAGATGGGTCTCCCGCCCAAGGAGCCAGCAGGGAAAACTAGGCCTTGTTCTAAAGCTCTTAGGGAACCGCTTGCGTAGCCCCACAGACCTGGGGGCTGCAGGCTTTTCTGCTGCCTTCAGCCTCGAAACCACCCTTTCCCACTTGGTGCCACGCCAGGCACAAAAACAGCCATACGGCTGGAGATGCGTCCCCCGCCCAAAGAGCCAGCAGGGAAAACTATGCCTTGTTCTAAAGCTCTTTGGGAACCGCTTGCGTAGCACCCACAAACCTGGGGGCTGCAGGCTTTCCTGCTGCCTTCAACCTCAATATTACACTTTCCCACTAGGTGTCGCTCCAGGCACAAAAACAGCCATACGGCTGGAGATGGGTCCCCCGCCCAAGGAGCCAGCAGGGAAAACTATGCCTTGTTCTAAAGCTATTTGGGAACCTCTTGCGTAGCCCCACAGACCTGGGGGCTGCGGGCCTTCCTGCTGCCTTCAGCCTCGACACCACCCTTTCCCTCTTGGCCCCACGCCAGGCACAAAAATGGCCATACAGCTGGAGGTGGGTCGCCCGCCCAAGGAGCCAGCAGGGAAAACTAGGCCTTGATCTAAAACTCTTTGGGAACCGCTTGCGTAGCCCCAAAGACCTGGGGGCTGCAGGTTTTTTGCTGCCTTCAGCCTCGACACCACCCTTTCCCACTTGGTGCCACACTAGGCACAAAAACAGCCATACGGCTGGAGATGGGTCCCCAGCCCAAAGAGCCAGCAGGGAAAAGTATGCCTTGTTCTAAAGCTCTTTGGGAACCGCTTGCGTAGCTTCACAGACCTGGGGGCTGCGGGCTTTCCTGCTGCCTTCAGCCTCGACACCACCCTTTCCACTTGGCGCCACGCCAGGCACTAAAATGGCCATACAGATGGAGATGGGTCCCCCGCCCAAAGACCCAGAAGGGAAAACTAGGCCTTGTTCTAAAGCTCTTTGGGAACCGCTTGCGTAGCACCCACAGACCTGGGGGCTGCAGGCTTTCCTGCTGCCTTCAGCCTCAATACTACGCTTTCCCACTAGGTGTCGCTCCAGGCCCAAAAATGGCCATACGGCTGGAGATGGGTCCCCCGCCCAAGGAGCCAGCAGGGAAAATTATGCCTTGTTCTAAAGCTCTTAGGGAACCGCTTGCGTAGCCCCACAGACCTGGGGGCTGCGGGCTTTCCTGCTGCCTTTAGCCTCGACATCACCCTTTCCCACTTGGCGCCGCGCCAAGAGCAATAATGGCCATACGGCTGGAGATGGGTCCCCCGCACAAGGAGCCAGCAGGGAAAACTAAGCCTTGTTCTAAAGCTCTTAGGGAACCTCTTGCGTAGCCCCACAGACCTGGGAGCTGCGGGCCTTCCTGCTGCCTTCAGCCTCGACACCACCCTTTCCCACTTGGTGCCGCGCCAGTCACAAAAATTGCTATACGTCTGGAGAATGGTCCCCCGCCCAAGGAGCCAGCAGGGAAAACTAGGCCTTGATCTAAAACTCTTTGGGAACCGCTTGCGTAGCCCCAAAGACCTGGGGGCTGCAGGTTTTTCTGCTGCCTTCAGCCCCGACACCACCCTTTCCCACTTAGAGCCGCGCCAGGCACAAAAATGGCCATACAGCTGGAGATGGTTCCCCCTCCCAAAGACCCAGCAGGCAAAAATAGGCCTTGTTCTAAAGCTCTTTGGGAACCGCTTGCGTAGCCCCACAGACCTGGGGGCTGCGGGCTTTTCTGCTGCCTTCAGCCTCAAAACCGCCCTTTCCACTTGGCGCCGCGCCAGGCACAAAAATGGCCATACGGCTGGAGATGGGTCCCCCGCCCAAAGACCCTGAATGGAAAACTATGCCTTGTTCTAAAGCTCTTTGGGAACCGCTTGCGTAGCACCCACAGACCTGGGGGCTGCAGGCTTTTCTGCTGCCTTCAGCCTCAATACTACGCTTTCCCACTAGGTGTCGCTCCAGGCACAAAAATGACCATACGTCTGGAGATGGTTCCCCCACCCAAGCAGCCAGCAGGGAAAGCTATGCCTTGTTCTAAAGCTCTTTGGGAACCGCTTGCGTAACCCCACAGACCTGGGGGCTGCGGGCTTTCCTGCTGCCTTCAGCCTTGACATGACCATTTCCCACTTGGTGCCGCGCCAGGCAAAAAAAAAAGGCTATACGGCTGAAGATAGGTCCCCCGCCCAAGGAGCCAGCAGGAAAAACTAGGCCTTGTTCTAAAGCTATTTGGGAACCGCTTGCGTAGCCCCACAGACCTGGGGGCTGCAAGCCTTTCTGCTGCCTTCAGCCTCGAAACCACCCTTTCCCACTTGGCGCCGCGCCAGGCACAAAAATGGCCATACAGCTGGAGATGGTTCCCCCTCCCAAAGACCCAGCAGGGAAAATTATGCCTTGTTCTAAAGCTCTTTGGCAACCGCTTGCGTAGCCCCACAGACCTGGGGGCTGCGGGCTTTCCTGCTGCCTTCAGCCTCCACACCACTCTTTCCCACTTGGCGTCGCGCCAGGCACAAAAATGGCTATACGGCTGGAGATGGGTCCCCCGCCCAAGGAGCCAACAGGGAAAACTAGGCCTTCTTTTAAAGCTCTTTGGGAACCGCTTGCGTAGCCCCAAAGACCTGGGGGCTACAGGTATTTCTGCTGCCTTCAGCCTCGACACCACCCTTTCCACTTGGCGCCGCGCCAGGCACAAAAATGGCCATATGGCTGGAGATGGTTCCCCCACCCAAGGAGCCAGCAAGGAAAACTATGCCTTGTTCTAAAGCTATTTGGGAACCGCTTGCGTAGCCCCACAGACCTGGGGGCTGCGGGCTTTCCTGCTGCCTTCAGCCTCGAAACCACCCTTTCCCACTTGGTGCCAAGCCAGGCACAAAAATGGCTATACGGCTGAAGATGGGTCCCCCGCCCAAGGAGCCAGCAGGGAAAAATATGCCGTGTTCTAAAGCTATTTGGGAACCGCTTGCGTAGCCCCACAGACCTGGGGGCTGCGGGCTTTCCTGCTGCCTTCAGCCTCGACACCACCCTTTCCCACTTGGCGCCGCGCCAGGAGCAAAAATGGCCATACGACTGGAATTGGGTCCCCCACCCAAGGAGCCAGCAGGGAAAACTAGGCCTTGTTCTAAAGCTCTTTGGGAATCACTTGCGTAGCCCCACAGACGTGGGGGCTGCGGGCTTTCCTGCTGCCTTCAGCCTTGACATGACCATTTCCCACTTGGTGCCATGCCAGGCACAAAAATGGCTATACAGCTGAAGATAGGTCCCCCGCCCAAGGAGCCAGCAGGGAAAACTAGGCCTTGTTCTAAAGCTCTTTGGGAACCGCTTGCATAACCCCACAGACCTGGGGGCTGCGGGCTTTCCTGCTGCCTTCAGCCTCGACACCACCCTTTCCCACTTGGTGCCACGCCAGGCACAAAAACAGCCATACGGCTAGAGATGGGTCCCCCGCCCAAAGAGCCAGCAGGGAAAACTAGGCCTTGTTCTAAAGCTCTTAGGGAACCGCTTGCGTAGCCCCACAGACCTGGGGACTGCGGGCTTTCCTGCTGCCTTCAGCCTCGAAACCACCCTTTCCCACTTGGTGCCAAGCCAGGCACAAAAATGGCTATACGGCTGAAGATGGGTCCCCCGCCCAAGGAGCCAGCAGGGAAAACTAGGCCTTGTTCTAAAGCTCTTTGGGAACCGCTTGCGTAGCCCCACAGACCTGGGGGCTGCGGGCTTTCCTACTGCCTTCAGCCTCCAAAACGCCCTTTCCACTTGGCGCCGCGCCAGGCACTAAAATGGCCATACAGCTGGAGATGGGTCCCCCGCCCAAAGACCCTGAATGGAAAATTATGCCTTGTTCTAAAGCTCTTTGGGAACCGCTTGCATAACCCCACAGACCTGGGGGCTGCGGGCTTTCCTGCTGCCTTCAGCCTCGACACCACCCTTTCCCACTTGGTGCCACGCCAGGCACAAAAACAGCCATACGGCTAGAGATGGGTCCCCCGCCCAAGGAACCAGCAGGGAAAACTATGCCTTGTTCTACAGCTCTTGGGGAACCGCTTGCGTAGCCCCACAGACCTGGGGGCTGCGGGCTTTCCTGCTGCCTTCAGCCTCCACACCACCCTTTCCCACTTGGTACCACGCCAGGCACAAAAACAGCCATACGGCTGGAGATGGGTCCCCCGCCCAAAGAGCCAGCAGGGAAAACTATGCCTTGTTCTAAAGCTCTTTGGGAACCGCTTGCGTAGCCCCACAGACCTGGGGGCTGCGGGCTTTCCTGCTGCCTTCAGCCTCGAAACCACCCTTTCCCACTTGGTGCAACGCCAGGCACAAAAATGGCTATACGGCTGGAGATGGGTCCCCCGCCCAAGGAGCCAGCAGGGAAAACTATGCCTTCTTCTAAAGCTCTTTGGGAACCACTTGCGTAGCCCCGCAGACCTGGGGGCTGCGGGCTTTCCTGCTGCCTTCAGCCTCGACACCACCCTTTCCCACTTGGTGCCACGCCAGGCACAAAAACAGCCATACGGCTGGAGATGGGTCCCACGCCCAAGGGGCCAGCAGGGAAAACTATGTCTTGTTCTAAAGCTCTTTGGGATCCGCTTGCGTAGCCCCACAGACCTGGGGGCTGCGGGCTTTCCTGCTGCCTTCAGCCTCCACACCACTCTTTCCCACTTGGCGTCGCGCCAGGGACAAAAATGGCTATACGGCTGGAGATGGGTCCCCCGCCCAAGGAGCCAACAGGGAAAACTAGGCCTTGTTCTAAAGCTCTTTGGGAACCGCTTGCGTAGCCCCACAGACCTGGGGGCTACAGGTATTTCTGCTGCCTTCAGCCTCGACACCACCCTTTCCACTTGGCGCCGCGCCAGGCACAAAAATGGCCATATGGCTGGAGATGGTTCCCCCACCCAAGGAGCCAGCAGGGAAAACTATGCCTTGTTCTAAAGCTCTTTGGGAACCGCTTGCGTAGCCCCACAGACCTGGGGGCTGCGGGCTTTCCTGCTGCCTTCAGCCTCGACATCACCCTTTCCCACTTGCCGACGCGCCAGGGGCAAAAATGGCTATACGGCTGGAGATGGGTCCCCCGCCCAAGGAGCCAGCAGGGAAAACTAGGCCTTGTTCTAAAGCTCTTAGGGAACCTCTTGCGTAGCCCCACAGACCTGGGGGCTGCGGGCTTTCCTGCTGCCTTCAGACTCGACACCACCCTTTCCCACTTGGCGCCGCACCAGGCACAAAAATGGCCATACGGCTGGAGATGGGTCCCCCGCCGAAAAACCCAGAAGGGAAAACTATGCCTTATTCTAAAGCTCTTAGGGAACCGCTTGCGTAGCCCCACAGACCTGGGGGCTGCAGGCTTTCCTGCTGCCTTCAGCCTCAATACTACGCTTTCCCACTAGGTGTCGCTCCAGGCCCAAAAATGGCCATACGGCTGGAGATGGGTCCCCCGCCCAAGGAGCCAGCAGGGAAAACTATTCCTTATTCTAAAGCTCTTAGGGAACCGCTTGCGTAGCCCCACAGACCTGGGGCTGCGAGCTTTCCTGCTGCCTTCAGCCTCGACACCACCCTTTCCCACTTGGCGGTGCGCCAGGCACAAAAATGGCCATACGGCTGGAGATGGGTCCCCCGCACAAGGAGCCAGCAGGGAAAACTATGCCGTGTTCTAAAGCTCTTAGGGAACGTCTTGCGTAGCCCCACAGACCTGGGAGCTGCGGGCCTTCCTGCTGCCTTCAGCCTCGACACCACCCTTTCCCACTTGGTGCCGCACCAGGCACAAAAATTGCTATACGTCTGGAGAATGGTCCCCCGCCCAAGGAGCCAGCAGGAAAAACTAGGCCTTGATCTAAAACTCTTTGGGAACCGCTTGCGTAGCCCCAAAGACCTGGGGGCTGCAGGTTTTTCTGCTGCCTTCAGCCCCGACACCACCCTTTCCCACTTAGAGCCGCGCCAGGCACAAAAATGGCCATACAGCTGGAGATGGTTCCCCCTCCCAAAGACCCAGCAGGCAAAAATAGGCCTTGTTCTAAAGCTCTTTGGGAACCGCTTGCGTAGCCCCACAGACCTGGGGGCTGCGGGCTTTTCTGCTGCCTTCAGCCTCAAAACCGCCCTTTCCACTTGGCGCCGCGCCAGGCACAAAAATGGCCATACGGCTGGAGATGGGTCCCCCGCCCAAAGACCCTGAATGGAAAACTATGCCTTGTTCTAAAGCTCTTTGGGAACCGCTTGCGTAGCACCCACAGACCTGGGGGCTGCAGGCTTTCCTGCTGCCTTCAACGTCAATACTACGCTTTCCCACTAGGTGTCGCTCCAGGCCCAAAAATGGCCATACGGCTGGAGATGGGTCCCCCACCCAAGGAGCCAGCAGGGAAAACTATGCCTTGTTCTACAGCTCTTGGGGAACCGCTTGCGTAACCCCACAGACCTGGGGGCTGCGGGCTTTCCTGCTGCCTTCAGCCTCCACACCACCCTTTCCCACTTGGTACCACGCCAGGCACAAAAACAGCCATACGGCTGGAGATGGGTTCCCCGCCCAAAGAGCCAGCAGGGAAAACTATGCCTTGTTCTAAAGCTCTTTGGGAACCGCTTGCGTAGCCCCACAGACCTGGGGGCTGCGGGCTTTCCTGCTGCCTTCAGCCTCGAAACCACCCTTTCCCACTTGGTGCAACGCCAGGCACAAAAATGGCTATACGGCTGGAGATGGGTCCCCCGCCCAAGGAGCCAGCAGGGAAAACTATGCCTTCTTCTAAAGCTCTTTGGGAACCACTTGCGTAGCCCCACAGACCTGGGGGCTGCGGGCTTTCCTGCTGCCTTCAGCCTCGACACCACCCTTTCCCACTTGGTGCCACGCCAGGCACAAAAACAGCCATACGGCTGGAGATGGGTCCCACGCCCAAGGGGCCAGCAGGGAAAACTATGTCTTGTTCTAAAGCTCTTTGGGATCAGCTTGCATAGGCCCACAGACCTGGGGGCTGCGGGCTTTCCTGCTGCCTTCTGCCTCCACACCACTCTTTCCCACTTGGCGTCGCGCCAGGCACAAAAATGGCTATACGGCTGGAGATGGGTCCCCCGCCCAAGGAGCCAACAGGGAAAACTAGGCCTTGTTCTAAAGCTCTTTGGGAACCGCTTGCGTAGCCCCAAAGACCTGGGGTCTACAGGTATTTCTGCTGCCTTCAGCCTAGACACCACCCTTTCCACTTGGCGCCGCGCCAGGCACAAAAATGGCTATATGGCTGGAGATGGTTCCCCCACCCAAGGAGCCAGCAGGGAAAACTATGCCTTGTTCTAAAGCTCTTTGGGAACCGCTTGCGTAGCTTCACAGACCTGGGTGCTGCGGGCTTTCCTGCTGCCTTCAGCCTCGACAGCACCCTTTCCCACTTGGTGCCACGCCAGGCACAAAAACAGCCATACGGCTGGAGATGGGTCCCCCGCCCTAAGAGCCAGCAGGGAAAAATATGCCTACTTCTAAAGCTCTTTGGGAACTGCTTGCGTAGCCCCACAGACCTGGGGGCTGCAGGCTTTCCTGCTGCCTTCAGCCTCGAAACCACCCTTTCCCACTTGGTGCCACGCCAGGCACAAAAACAGCCATACGGCTGGAGATGGGTCCCCCGCCCTAAGAGCCAGCAGGGAAAACTATGCCTTGTTCTAAAGATCTTTGGGAACCGCTTGCGTAGCCCCACAGACCTGGGGGCTGCGGGCTTTCCTGCTGCCTTCAGCCTCCACACCACCCTTTCCCACTTGGTGTCGCGCCAGGCACAAAAATGGCCATGTGGCTCGAGATGGGTCGCCCGCACAAGGAGCCAGCAGGGAAAACTAGGCCTTGTTCTAAAGCTATTTGGGAATCGCTTGCGTAGCCCCAAAGACCTGGGGGCTGCAGGCTTTTGTGCTGCGTTCAGCCTCAAAACCGCCCTTTCCACTTGGCGCCGCGCCAGGCACAAAAATGGCTATACGGCTGGAGATGGGTCTCCCGCCCAAGGAGCCAGCAGGGAAAACTAGGCCTTGTTCTAAAGCTCTTAGGGAACCGCTTGCGTAGCCCCACAGACCTGGGGGCTGCAGGCTTTTCTGCTGCCTTCAGCCTCGAAACCACCCTTTCCCACTTGGTGCCACGCCAGGCACAAAAACAGCCATACGGCTGGAGATGGGTCCCCCGCCCAAAGAGCCAGCAGGGAAAACTATGCCTTGTTCTAAAGCTCTTTGGGAACCGCTTGCGTAGCACCCACAAACCTGGGGGCTGCAGGCTTTCCTGCTGCCTTCAACCTCAATATTACACTTTCCCACTAGGTGTCGCTCCAGGCACAAAAACAGCCATACGGCTGGAGATGGGTCCCCCGCCCAAGGAGCCAGCAGGGAAAACTATGCCTTGTTCTAAAGCTATTTGGGAACCTCTTGCGTAGCCCCACAGACCTGGGGGCTGCGGGCCTTCCTGCTGCCTTCAGCCTCGACACCACCCTTTCCCTCTTGGCCCCACGCCAGGCACAAAAATGGCCATACAGCTGGAGGTGGGTCGCCCGCCCAAGGAGCCAGCAGGGAAAACTAGGCCTTGATCTAAAACTCTTTGGGAACCGCTTGCGTAGCCCCAAAGACCTGGGGGCTGCAGGTTTTTTGCTGCCTTCAGCCTCGACACCACCCTTTCCCACTTGGTGCCACACTAGGCACAAAAACAGCCATACGGCTGGAGATGGGTCCCCAGCCCAAAGAGCCAGCAGGGAAAAGTATGCCTTGTTCTAAAGCTCTTTGGGAACCGCTTGCGTAGCTTCACAGACCTGGGGGCTGCGGGCTTTCCTGCTGCCTTCAGCCTCGACACCACCCTTTCCACTTGGCGCCACGCCAGGCACTAAAATGGCCATACAGATGGAGATGGGTCCCCCGCCCAAAGACCCAGAAGGGAAAACTAGGCCTTGTTCTAAAGCTCTTTGGGAACCGCTTGCGTAGCACCCACAGACCTGGGGGCTGCAGGCTTTCCTGCTGCCTTCAGCCTCAATACTACGCTTTCCCACTAGGTGTCGCTCCAGGCCCAAAAATGGCCATACGGCTGGAGATGGGTCCCCCGCCCAAGGAGCCAGCAGGGAAAATTATGCCTTGTTCTAAAGCTCTTAGGGAACCGCTTGCGTAGCCCCACAGACCTGGGGGCTGCGGGCTTTCCTGCTGCCTTTAGCCTCGACATCACCCTTTCCCACTTGGCGCCGCGCCAAGAGCAATAATGGCCATACGGCTGGAGATGGGTCCCCCGCACAAGGAGCCAGCAGGGAAAACTAAGCCTTGTTCTAAAGCTCTTAGGGAACCTCTTGCGTAGCCCCACAGACCTGGGAGCTGCGGGCCTTCCTGCTGCCTTCAGCCTCGACACCACCCTTTCCCACTTGGTGCCGCGCCAGTCACAAAAATTGCTATACGTCTGGAGAATGGTCCCCCGCCCAAGGAGCCAGCAGGGAAAACTAGGCCTTGATCTAAAACTCTTTGGGAACCGCTTGCGTAGCCCCAAAGACCTGGGGGCTGCAGGTTTTTCTGCTGCCTTCAGCCCCGACACCACCCTTTCCCACTTAGAGCCGCGCCAGGCACAAAAATGGCCATACAGCTGGAGATGGTTCCCCCTCCCAAAGACCCAGCAGGCAAAAATAGGCCTTGTTCTAAAGCTCTTTGGGAACCGCTTGCGTAGCCCCACAGACCTGGGGGCTGCGGGCTTTTCTGCTGCCTTCAGCCTCAAAACCGCCCTTTCCACTTGGCGCCGCGCCAGGCACAAAAATGGCCATACGGCTGGAGATGGGTCCCCCGCCCAAAGACCCTGAATGGAAAACTATGCCTTGTTCTAAAGCTCTTTGGGAACCGCTTGCGTAGCACCCACAGACCTGGGGGCTGCAGGCTTTCCTGCTGCCTTCAACGTCAATACTACGCTTTCCCACTAGGTGTCGCTCCAGGCCCAAAAATGGCCATACGGCTGGAGATGGGTCCCCCATCCAAGGAGCCAGCAGGGAAAACTATGCCTTGTTCTAAAGCTCTTTGGGAACCGCTTGCGTAACCCCACAGACCTGGGGGCTGCGGGCTTTCCTGCTGCCTTCAGCCTTGACACCACCCTTTCCCACTTGGTACCACGCCAGGCACAAAAACAGCCATACGGCTGGAGATGGGTCCCCCGCCCAAAGAGCCAGCAGGGAAAACTATGCCTTGTTCTAAAGCTCTTTGGGAACCGCTTGCGTAGCCCCACAGACCTGGGGGCTGCGGGCTTTCCTGCTGCCTTCTGCCTTGACATGACCCTTTGCCACTTTGCACTGCGCTAGCTACAAAAATGGCCATATGGCTGGAGATGGGTCCCACGCCCAAAGAACCAGCAGGGAAAACTATGCCTTGTTCTAAAGGTCTTTGGGAACCGCTTGCGTAGCCCCACAGACCTTGGCGCTGCGGGCTTTCCTGCTGCCTTCAGCCTCGACACAACCCTTTCCCACTTGGTGCCGCGCCAGGCACAAAAATGGCCATATGGCTGGAGATGGTTCCCCCGCCCAAGGAGCCAGCAGGGAAAATTATGCCTTGTTCTAAAGCTCTTTGGGAACCGCTTGCGTAGCACCCACAGACCTGGGGGCTGCAGGCTTTCCTGCTGCCTTCAACGTCAATACTACGCTTTCCCACTAGGTGTCGCTCAAGGCCCAAAAATGGCCATACGGCTGGAGATGGGTCCCCCGCCCAAGGAACCTTCAGGGATAACTATGCCTTGTTCTAAAGCTCTTTGGGAACCGCTTGCGTAGCCCCACAGACCTGGGGGCTGCGGGCTTTCCTGCTGCCTTCAGCCTCCACACCACCCTTTCCCACTTGGCGTAGCGCCAGGCACAAAAATGGCTATACAGCTGGAGATGGGTCCCCCGCCCAAAGACCCAGCAGGGAAAACTAGGCCTTGTTCTAAAGCTCTTTGGGAATCGCTTGCGTAGCCCCAAAGACCTGGGGGCTGCAGGCTTTTCTGCTGCGTTCAGCCTCAAAACCGCCCTTTCCACATAGCACCGCGCCAGGCACAAAAACAGCCATACGGCTGGGGATGGGTCCCCCGCCCAAAGACCCAGCAGGGAAAACTATGTCTTGTTCTAAAGCTCTTTGGGAACCGCTTGCGTAGCCCCACAGACCTGGGGGCTGCGGGCTTTTCTGCTGCCTTCAGCCTCGACAACACCCTTTCCCACTTGGTGTCGCGCCAGGCACAAAAATGGCTATACGGCTGGAGATGGGTCCCCCGCCCAAGGAGCCAACAGGGAAAACTAGGCCCTGTTCTAAAGCTCTTAGGGAACCGCTTGCGTAGCCCCACAGACCTGGGCGCTGCGGGCTTTCCTGCTGCCTTCAGCCTCGACACAACCCTTTCCCACTTGGTGCCGCGCCAGGCACAAAAATGGCCATATGGCTGGAGATGGTTCCCCCGCCCAAGGAGCCAGCAGGGAAAACTAGGCCTTGTTCTAAAGCTATTTGGGAATCGCTTCCGTAGCCCCAAAGACCTGGGGGCTGCAGGCTTTTCTGCTGCCTTCAGCCTCAAAACCGCCCTTTCCACTTGGCGCCGCGCCAGGCACAAAAATGGCCATACGGCTGGAGATGGGTCCCCCGCCCAAAGACCCAGCAGGGAAAACTATGCCTTGTTCTAAAGCTCTTTGGGAACCGCTTGCGTAGCACCCACAGACCTGGGGGCTGCAGGCTTTCCTGCTGCCTTCAGCCTCAATACTACGCTTTCCCACTAGGTGTCGCTCCAGGCCCAAAAATGGCCATACGGCTGGAGATGGGTCCACCGCCCAAGGAACCTTCAGGGATAACTATGCCTTGTTCTAAAGCTCTTTGGGAACCGCTTGTGTAGCCCCACAGACCTGGGGGCTGCGGGCTTTCCTGCTGCCTTCAGCCTCCACACCACCCTTTCCCACTTGGCATAGCGCCAGGCACAAAAATGGCTATACAGCTGGAGATGGGCCCCCCGCCCAAGGAGCCAGCAGGGAAAACTATGCCTTGTTCTAAAGCTCTTTGGGAACTGCTTGCGTAGCCCCACAGACCTGGGGGCTGCAGGTTTTTTGCTGCCTTCAGCCTCGAAACCACCCTTTCCCACTTGGTGCCACGCCAGGCACAAAAACAGCCATACGGCTGGAGATGGGTCCCCCGCCCAAGGAGCCAGCAGGGAAAACTAGGCCTTGTTCTAAAGATCTTTGGGAACCGCTTGCGTAGCCCCACAGACCTGGGGGCTGCGGGCTTTCCTGCTGCCTTCAGCCTCCACACCACCCTTTCCCACATGGTGTCGCGCCAGGCACAAAAATGGCCATGTGGCTGGAGATGGGTCGCCCGCACAAGGAGCCAGCAGGGAAAACTAGGCCTTGTTCTAAAGCTATTTGGGAATCGCTTGCGTAGCCCCAAAGACCTGGGGGCTGCAGGCTTTTCTGCTGCGTTCAGCCTCAAAACCGCCCTTTCCACTTGGCGCCGCGCCAGGCACAAAAATGGCTATACGGCTGGAGATGGGTCGCCCGCCCAAGGAGCCAGCAGGGAAAACTAGGCCTTGTTCTAAAGCTCTTTGGGAACCGCTTGCGTAGCACCCACAAACCTGGGGGCTGCAGGCTTTCCTGCTGCCTTCAACCTCAATATTACACTTTCCCACTAGGTGTCGCTCCAGGCACAAAAACAGCCATACGGCTGGAGATGGGTCCCCCGCCCAAGGAGCCAGCAGGGAAAACTATGCCTTGTTCTAAAGCTCTTTGGGAACCTCTTGCGTAGCCCCACAGACCTGGGGGCTGCGGGCCTTCCTGCTGCCTTCAGCCTCGACACCACCCTTTCCCTCTTGGCCCCGCACCAGGCACAAAAATGGCCATACAGCTGGAGGTGGGTCGCCCGCCCAAGGAGCCAGCAGGGAAAACTAGGCCTTGATCTAAAACTCTTTGGGAACCGCTTGCGTAGCCCCAAAGACCTGGGGGCTGCAGGTTTTTCTGCTGCCTTCAGCCCCGACACCACCCTTTCCCACTTAGAGCCGCGCCAGGCACAAAAATGGCCATACAGCTGGAGATGGTTCCCCCTCCCAAAGACCCAGCAGGCAAAAATAGGCCTTGTTCTAAAGCTCTTTGGGAACCGCTTGCGTAGCCCCACAGACCTGGGGGCTGAGGGCTTTTCTGCTGCCTTCAGCCTCAAAACCGCCCTTTCCACTTGGCGCCGCGCCAGGCACAAAAATGGCCATACGGCTGGAGATGGGTCCCCCGCCCAAAGACCCTGAATGGAAAACTATGCCTTGTTCTAAAGCTCTTTGGGAACCGCTTGCGTAGCACCCACAGACCTGGGGGCTGCAGGCTTTCCTGCTGCCTTCAGCCTCAATACTACGCTTTCCCACTAGGTGTCGCTCCAGGCACAAAAATGGCCATACGGCTGGAGATGGGTCCCCCATCCAAGGAGCCAGCAGGGAAAACTATGCCTTGTTCTAAAGCTCTTTGGGAACCGCTTGCGTAACCCCACAGACCTGGGGGCTGCGGGCTTTCCTGCTGCCTTCAGCCTCGACACCACCCTTTCCCACTTGGTACCACGCCAGGCACAAAAACAGCCATACGGCTGGAGATGGGTCCCCCGCCCAAAGAGCCAGCAGGGAAAACTATGCCTTGTTCTAAAGCTCTTTGGGAACCGCTTGCGTAGCCCCACAGACCTGGGGGCTGCGGGCTTTCCTGCTGCCTTTAGCCTCGAAACCACCCTTTCCCACTTGGTGCAACGCCAGGCACAAAAATGGCTATACGGCTGGAGATGGGTCCCACGCCCAAGGAGCCAGCAGGGAAAACTATGCCTTCTTCTAAAGCTCTTTGGGAACCACTTGCGTAGCCCCACAGACCTGGGGGCTGCGGGCTTTCCTGCTGCCTTCAGCCTCGACACCACCCTTTCCCACTTGGTGCCACGCCAGGCACAAAAACAGCCATACGGCTGGAGATGGGTCCCACGCCCAAGGGGCCAGCAGGGAAAACTATGTCTTGTTCTAAAGCTCTTTGGGATCCGCTTGCGTAGCCCCACAGACCTGGGGGCTGCGGGCTTTCCTGCTGCCTTCTGCCTCCACACCACTCTTTCCCACTTGGCGTCGCGCCAGGCACAAAAATGGCTATACGGCTGGAGATGGGTCCCCCGCCCAAGGAGCCAACAGGGAAAACTAGGCCTTGTTCTAAAGCTCTTTGGGAACCGCTTGCGTAGCCCCAAAGACCTGGGGTCTACAGGTATTTCTGCTGCCTTCAGCCAAGACACCACCCTTTCCACTTGGCGCCGCGCCAGGCACAAAAATGGCTATATGGCTGGAGATGGTTCCCCCACCCAAGGAGCCAGCAGGGAAAACTATGCCTTGTTCTAAAGCTCTTTGGGAACCGCTTGCGTAACCCCACAGACCTGGGTGCTGCGGGCTTTCCTGCTGCCTTCAGCCTCGACACCACCCTTTCCCACTTGGTGCCACGCCAGGCACAAAAACAGCCATACGGCTGGAGATGGGTCCCCCGCCCTAAGAGCCAGCAGGGAAAACTATGCCTTCTTCTAAAGCTCTTTGGGAACCGCTTGCGTAGCCCCACAGACCTGGGGGCTGCGGGCTTTCCTGCTGCCTTCAGCCTCGACACCACCCTTTCCCACTTGGCGCCGCGCCAGGAGCAAAAATGGCCATACGGATGGAGATGGGTCCCCCACCCAAGGAGCCAGCAGGGAAAACTATGCCTTGTTCTAAAGCTCTTTGGGAACCGCTTGCGTAGCCCCACAGCCCTGGGGGCTGCGGGCTTTCCTGCTGCCTTCAGCCTCGACATCACCCTTTCCCACTTGGCGTCGCGCCAGGCACAAAAATGGCCATATGGCTGGAGATGGGTCGCCAGCACAAGGAGCCAGCAGGGAAAACTATGCCTTCTTCTAAAGCTCTTTAGGAACCGCTTGCGTAGCCCCACAGACCTGGGGGCTGCGGGCTTTCCTGCTGCCTTCAGCCTCCACACCACTCTTTCCCAATTGGCTTCGCGCCAGGCACAAAAATGGCTATACGGCTGGAGATGGGTCCCCCGCCCAAGGAGCCAACAGGGAAAACTAGGCCTTGTTTTAAAGCTCTTTGGGAACCGCTTGCGTAGCCCCTAAGACCTGGGGGCTACAGGTATTTCTGCTGCCTTCAGCCTCGACACCACCCTTTCCACTTGGCGCCGCGCCAGGCACAAAAATGGCCATATGGCTGGAGATGGTTCCCCCACCCAAGGAGCCAGCAGGGAAAACTATGCCTTGTTCTAAAGCTCTTTGGGAACCGCTTGCATAACCCCACAGACCTGGGGGCTGCGGGCTTTCCTGCTGCCTTCAGCCTCGACACCACCCTTTCCCACTTGGTGCCACGCCAGGCACAAAAACAGCCATACGGCTGGAGATGGGTCCCCCGCCCAAAGAGCCAGCAGGGAAAACTATGCCTTGTTCTAAAGCTCTTAGGGAACCGCTTGCGTAGCCCCACAGACCTGGGGGCTGCGGGCTTTCCTGCTGCCTTCAGCCTCGACACCACCCTTTCCCACTTGGTGCCACGCCAGGCACAAAAACAGCCATACGGCTGGAGATGGGTCTCCCGCCCAAGGAGCCAGCAGGGAAAACTAGGCCTTGTTCTAAAGCTCTTAGGGAACCGCTTGCGTAGCCCCACAGACCTGGGGGCTGCAGGCTTTTCTGCTGCCTTCAGCCTCGAAACCACCCTTTCCCACTTGGTGCCACGCCAGGCACAAAAACAGCCATACGGCTGGAGATGGGTCCCCCGCCCAAAGAGCCAGAAGGGAAAACTATGCCTTGTTCTAAAGCTCTTTGGGAACCGCTTGCGTAGCACCCACAAACCTGGGGGCTGCAGGCTTTCCTGCTGCCTTCAACCTCAATATTACACTTTCCCACTAGGTGTCGCTCCAGGCACAAAAACAGCCATACGGCTGGAGATGGGTCCCCCGCCCAAGGAGCCAGCAGGGAAAACTATGCCTTGTTCTAAAGCTATTTGGGAACCTCTTGCGTAGCCCCACAGACCTGGGGGCTGCGGGCCTTCCTGCTGCCTTCAGCCTCGACACCACCCTTTCCCTCTTGGCCCCGCACCAGGCACAAAAATGGCCATACAGCTGGAGGTGGGTCGCCCGCCCAAGGAGCCAGCAGGGAAAACTAGGCCTTGATCTAAAACTCTTTGGGAACCGCTTGCGTAGCCCCAAAGACCTGGGGGCTGCAGGTTTTTTGCTGCCTTCAGCCTCGACACCACCCTTTCCCACTTGGTGCCACACCAGGCACAAAAACAGCCATACGGCTGGAGATGGGTCCCCAGCCCAAAGAGCCAGCAGGGAAAAGTATGCCTTGTTCTAAAGCTCTTTGGGAACCGCTTGCGTAGCTTCACAGACCTGGGGGCTGCGGGCTTTCCTGCTGCCTTCAGCCTCGACATCACCCTTTCCACTTGGCGCCACGCCAGGCACTAAAATGGCCATACAGATGGAGATGGGTCCCCCGCCCAAAGACCCAGAAGGGAAAACTATGCCTTGTTCTAAAGCTCTTTGGGAACCGCTTGCGTAGCACCCACAGACCTGGGGGCTGCAGGCTTTCCTGCTGCCTTCAGCCTCAATACTACGCTTTCCCACTAGGTGTCGCTCCAGGCCCAAAAATGGCCATACGGCTGGAGATGGGTCCCCCGCCCAAGGAGCCAGCAGGGAAAATTATGCCTTGTTCTAAAGCTCTTAGGGAACCGCTTGCGTAGCCCCACAGACCTGGGGGCTGCGGGCTTTCCTGCTGCCTTTAGCCTCGACATCACCCTTTCCCACTTGGCGCCGCGCCAAGAGCAATAATGGCCATACGGCTGGAGATGGGTCCCCCGCACAAGGAGCCAGCAGGGAAAACTAAGCCTTGTTCTAAAGCTCTTAGGGAACCTCTTGCGTAGCCCCACAGACCTGGGAGCTGCGGGCCTTCCTGCTGCCTTCAGCCTCGACACCACCCTTTCCCACTTGGTGCCGCGCCAGTCACAAAAATTGCTATACGTCTGGAGAATGGTCCCCCGCCCAAGGAGCCAGCAGGGAAAACTAGGCCTTGATCTAAAACTCTTTGGGAACCGCTTGCGTAGCCCCAAAGACCTGGGGGCTGCAGGTTTTTCTGCTGCCTTCAGCCCCGACACCACCCTTTCCCACTTAGAGCCGCGCCAGGCACAAAAATGGCCATACAGCTGGAGATGGTTCCCCCTCCCAAAGACCCAGCAGGCAAAAATAGGCCTTGTTCTAAAGCTCTTTGGGAACCGCTTGCGTAGCCCCACAGACCTGGGGGCTGCGGGCTTTTCTGCTGCCTTCAGCCTCAAAACCGCCCTTTCCACTTGGCGCCGCGCCAGGCACAAAAATGGCCATACGGCTGGAGATGGGTCCCCCGCCCAAAGACCCTGAATGGAAAACTATGCCTTGTTCTAAAGCTCTTTGGGAACCGCTTGCGTAGCACCCACAGACCTGGGGGCTGCAGGCTTTCCTGCTGCCTTCAACGTCAATACTACGCTTTCCCACTAGGTGTCGCTCCAGGCCCAAAAATGGCCATACGGCTGGAGATGGGTCCCCCATCCAAGGAGCCAGCAGGGAAAACTATGCCTTGTTCTAAAGCTCTTTGGGAACCGCTTGCGTAACCCCACAGACCTGGGGGCTGCGGGCTTTCCTGCTGCCTTCAGCCTTGACACCACCCTTTCCCACTTGGTACCACGCCAGGCACAAAAACAGCCATACGGCTGGAGATGGGTCCCCCGCCCAAAGAGCCAGCAGGGAAAACTATGCCTTGTTCTAAAGCTCTTTGGGAACCGCTTGCGTAGCCCCACAGACCTGGGGGCTGCGGGCTTTCCTGCTGCCTTCTGCCTTGACATGACCCTTTGCCACTTTGCACTGCGCTAGCTACAAAAATGGCCATATGGCTGGAGATGGGTCCCACGCCCAAAGAACCAGCAGGGAAAACTATGCCTTGTTCTAAAGGTCTTTGGGAACCGCTTGCGTAGCCCCACAGACCTTGGCGCTGCGGGCTTTCCTGCTGCCTTCAGCCTCGACACAACCCTTTCCCACTTGGTGCCGCGCCAGGCACAAAAATGGCCATATGGCTGGAGATGGTTCCCCCGCCCAAGGAGCCAGCAGGGAAAATTATGCCTTGTTCTAAAGCTCTTTGGGAACCGCTTGCGTAGCACCCACAGACCTGGGGGCTGCAGGCTTTCCTGCTGCCTTCAACGTCAATACTACGCTTTCCCACTAGGTGTCGCTCAAGGCCCAAAAATGGCCATACGGCTGGAGATGGGTCCCCCGCCCAAGGAACCTTCAGGGATAACTATGCCTTGTTCTAAAGCTCTTTGGGAACCGCTTGCGTAGCCCCACAGACCTGGGGGCTGCGGGCTTTCCTGCTGCCTTCAGCCTCCACACCACCCTTTCCCACTTGGCGTAGCGCCAGGCACAAAAATGGCTATACAGCTGGAGATGGGTCCCCCGCCCAAAGACCCAGCAGGGAAAACTAGGCCTTGTTCTAAAGCTCTTTGGGAATCGCTTGCGTAGCCCCAAAGACCTGGGGGCTGCAGGCTTTTCTGCTGCGTTCAGCCTCAAAACCGCCCTTTCCACATAGCACCGCGCCAGGCACAAAAACAGCCATACGGCTGGGGATGGGTCCCCCGCCCAAAGACCCAGCAGGGAAAACTATGTCTTGTTCTAAAGCTCTTTGGGAACCGCTTGCGTAGCCCCACAGACCTGGGGGCTGCGGGCTTTTCTGCTGCCTTCAGCCTCGACAACACCCTTTCCCACTTGGTGTCGCGCCAGGCACAAAAATGGCTATACGGCTGGAGATGGGTCCCCCGCCCAAGGAGCCAACAGGGAAAACTAGGCCCTGTTCTAAAGCTCTTAGGGAACCGCTTGCGTAGCCCCACAGACCTGGGCGCTGCGGGCTTTCCTGCTGCCTTCAGCCTCGACACAACCCTTTCCCACTTGGTGCCGCGCCAGGCACAAAAATGGCCATATGGCTGGAGATGGTTCCCCCGCCCAAGGAGCCAGCAGGGAAAACTAGGCCTTGTTCTAAAGCTATTTGGGAATCGCTTCCGTAGCCCCAAAGACCTGGGGGCTGCAGGCTTTTCTGCTGCCTTCAGCCTCAAAACCGCCCTTTCCACTTGGCGCCGCGCCAGGCACAAAAATGGCCATACGGCTGGAGATGGGTCCCCCGCCCAAAGACCCAGCAGGGAAAACTATGCCTTGTTCTAAAGCTCTTTGGGAACCGCTTGCGTAGCACCCACAGACCTGGGGGCTGCAGGCTTTCCTGCTGCCTTCAGCCTCAATACTACGCTTTCCCACTAGGTGTCGCTCCAGGCCCAAAAATGGCCATACGGCTGGAGATGGGTCCACCGCCCAAGGAACCTTCAGGGATAACTATGCCTTGTTCTAAAGCTCTTTGGGAACCGCTTGTGTAGCCCCACAGACCTGGGGGCTGCGGGCTTTCCTGCTGCCTTCAGCCTCCACACCACCCTTTCCCACTTGGCATAGCGCCAGGCACAAAAATGGCTATACAGCTGGAGATGGGCCCCCCGCCCAAGGAGCCAGCAGGGAAAACTATGCCTTGTTCTAAAGCTCTTTGGGAACTGCTTGCGTAGCCCCACAGACCTGGGGGCTGCAGGTTTTTTGCTGCCTTCAGCCTCGAAACCACCCTTTTCCACTTGGTGCCACGCCAGGCACAAAAACAGCCATACGGCTGGAGATGGGTCCCCCGCCCAAGGAGCCAGCAGGGAAAACTAGGCCTTGTTCTAAAGATCTTTGGGAACCGCTTGCGTAGCCCCACAGACCTGGGGGCTGCGGGCTTTCCTGCTGCCTTCAGCCTCCACACCACCCTTTCCCACATGGTGTCGCGCCAGGCACAAAAATGGCCATGTGGCTGGAGATGGGTCGCCCGCACAAGGAGCCAGCAGGGAAAACTAGGCCTTGTTCTAAAGCTATTTGGGAATCGCTTGCGTAGCCCCAAAGACCTGGGGGCTGCAGGCTTTTCTGCTGCGTTCAGCCTCAAAACCGCCCTTTCCACTTGGCGCCGCGCCAGGCACAAAAATGGCTATACGGCTGGAGATGGGTCGCCCGCCCAAGGAGCCAGCAGGGAAAACTAGGCCTTGTTCTAAAGCTCTTTGGGAACCGCTTGCGTAGCACCCACAAACCTGGGGGCTGCAGGCTTTCCTGCTGCCTTCAACCTCAATATTACACTTTCCCACTAGGTGTCGCTCCAGGCACAAAAACAGCCATACGGCTGGAGATGGGTCCCCCGCCCAAGGAGCCAGCAGGGAAAACTATGCCTTGTTCTAAAGCTCTTTGGGAACCTCTTGCGTAGCCCCACAGACCTGGGGGCTGCGGGCCTTCCTGCTGCCTTCAGCCTCGACACCACCCTTTCCCTCTTGGCCCCGCACCAGGCACAAAAATGGCCATACAGCTGGAGGTGGGTCGCCCGCCCAAGGAGCCAGCAGGGAAAACTAGGCCTTGATCTAAAACTCTTTGGGAACCGCTTGCGTAGCCCCAAAGACCTGGGGGCTGCAGGTTTTTCTGCTGCCTTCAGCCCCGACACCACCCTTTCCCACTTAGAGCCGCGCCAGGCACAAAAATGGCCATACAGCTGGAGATGGTTCCCCCTCCCAAAGACCCAGCAGGCAAAAATAGGCCTTGTTCTAAAGCTCTTTGGGAACCGCTTGCGTAGCCCCACAGACCTGGGGGCTGAGGGCTTTTCTGCTGCCTTCAGCCTCAAAACCGCCCTTTCCACTTGGCGCCGCGCCAGGCACAAAAATGGCCATACGGCTGGAGATGGGTCCCCCGCCCAAAGACCCTGAATGGAAAACTATGCCTTGTTCTAAAGCTCTTTGGGAACCGCTTGCGTAGCACCCACAGACCTGGGGGCTGCAGGCTTTCCTGCTGCCTTCAGCCTCAATACTACGCTTTCCCACTAGGTGTCGCTCCAGGCACAAAAATGGCCATACGGCTGGAGATGGGTCCCCCATCCAAGGAGCCAGCAGGGAAAACTATGCCTTGTTCTAAAGCTCTTTGGGAACCGCTTGCGTAACCCCACAGACCTGGGGGCTGCGGGCTTTCCTGCTGCCTTCAGCCTCGACACCACCCTTTCCCACTTGGTACCACGCCAGGCACAAAAACAGCCATACGGCTGGAGATGGGTCCCCCGCCCAAAGAGCCAGCAGGGAAAACTATGCCTTGTTCTAAAGCTCTTTGGGAACCGCTTGCGTAGCCCCACAGACCTGGGGGCTGCGGGCTTTCCTGCTGCCTTTAGCCTCGAAACCACCCTTTCCCACTTGGTGCAACGCCAGGCACAAAAATGGCTATACGGCTGGAGATGGGTCCCACGCCCAAGGAGCCAGCAGGGAAAACTATGCCTTCTTCTAAAGCTCTTTGGGAACCACTTGCGTAGCCCCACAGACCTGGGGGCTGCGGGCTTTCCTGCTGCCTTCAGCCTCGACACCACCCTTTCCCACTTGGTGCCACGCCAGGCACAAAAACAGCCATACGGCTGGAGATGGGTCCCACGCCCAAGGGGCCAGCAGGGAAAACTATGTCTTGTTCTAAAGCTCTTTGGGATCCGCTTGCGTAGCCCCACAGACCTGGGGGCTGCGGGCTTTCCTGCTGCCTTCTGCCTCCACACCACTCTTTCCCACTTGGCGTCGCGCCAGGCACAAAAATGGCTATACGGCTGGAGATGGGTCCCCCGCCCAAGGAGCCAACAGGGAAAACTAGGCCTTGTTCTAAAGCTCTTTGGGAACCGCTTGCGTAGCCCCAAAGACCTGGGGTCTACAGGTATTTCTGCTGCCTTCAGCCAAGACACCACCCTTTCCACTTGGCGCCGCGCCAGGCACAAAAATGGCTATATGGCTGGAGATGGTTCCCCCACCCAAGGAGCCAGCAGGGAAAACTATGCCTTGTTCTAAAGCTCTTTGGGAACCGCTTGCGTAACCCCACAGACCTGGGTGCTGCGGGCTTTCCTGCTGCCTTCAGCCTCGACACCACCCTTTCCCACTTGGTGCCACGCCAGGCACAAAAACAGCCATACGGCTGGAGATGGGTCCCCCGCCCTAAGAGCCAGCAGGGAAAACTATGCCTTCTTCTAAAGCTCTTTGGGAACCGCTTGCGTAGCCCCACAGACCTGGGGGCTGCGGGCTTTCCTGCTGCCTTCAGCCTCGACACCACCCTTTCCCACTTGGCGCCGCGCCAGGAGCAAAAATGGCCATACGGATGGAGATGGGTCCCCCACCCAAGGAGCCAGCAGGGAAAACTATGCCTTGTTCTAAAGCTCTTTGGGAACCGCTTGCGTAGCCCCACAGCCCTGGGGGCTGCGGGCTTTCCTGCTGCCTTCAGCCTCGACATCACCCTTTCCCACTTGGCGTCGCGCCAGGCACAAAAATGGCCATATGGCTGGAGATGGGTCGCCAGCACAAGGAGCCAGCAGGGAAAACTATGCCTTCTTCTAAAGCTCTTTAGGAACCGCTTGCGTAGCCCCACAGACCTGGGGGCTGCGGGCTTTCCTGCTGCCTTCAGCCTCCACACCACTCTTTCCCAATTGGCTTCGCGCCAGGCACAAAAATGGCTATACGGCTGGAGATGGGTCCCCCGCCCAAGGAGCCAACAGGGAAAACTAGGCCTTGTTTTAAAGCTCTTTGGGAACCGCTTGCGTAGCCCCTAAGACCTGGGGGCTACAGGTATTTCTGCTGCCTTCAGCCTCGACACCACCCTTTCCACTTGGCGCCGCGCCAGGCACAAAAATGGCCATATGGCTGGAGATGGTTCCCCCACCCAAGGAGCCAGCAGGGAAAACTATGCCTTGTTCTAAAGCTCTTTGGGAACCGCTTGCATAACCCCACAGACCTGGGGGCTGCGGGCTTTCCTGCTGCCTTCAGCCTCGACACCACCCTTTCCCACTTGGTGCCACGCCAGGCACAAAAACAGCCATACGGCTGGAGATGGGTCCCCCGCCCAAAGAGCCAGCAGGGAAAACTATGCCTTGTTCTAAAGCTCTTAGGGAACCGCTTGCGTAGCCCCACAGACCTGGGGGCTGCGGGCTTTCCTGCTGCCTTCAGCCTCGACACCACCCTTTCCCACTTGGTGCCACGCCAGGCACAAAAACAGCCATACGGCTGGAGATGGGTCTCCCGCCCAAGGAGCCAGCAGGGAAAACTAGGCCTTGTTCTAAAGCTCTTAGGGAACCGCTTGCGTAGCCCCACAGACCTGGGGGCTGCAGGCTTTTCTGCTGCCTTCAGCCTCGAAACCACCCTTTCCCACTTGGTGCCACGCCAGGCACAAAAACAGCCATACGGCTGGAGATGGGTCCCCCGCCCAAAGAGCCAGAAGGGAAAACTATGCCTTGTTCTAAAGCTCTTTGGGAACCGCTTGCGTAGCACCCACAAACCTGGGGGCTGCAGGCTTTCCTGCTGCCTTCAACCTCAATATTACACTTTCCCACTAGGTGTCGCTCCAGGCACAAAAACAGCCATACGGCTGGAGATGGGTCCCCCGCCCAAGGAGCCAGCAGGGAAAACTATGCCTTGTTCTAAAGCTATTTGGGAACCTCTTGCGTAGCCCCACAGACCTGGGGGCTGCGGGCCTTCCTGCTGCCTTCAGCCTCGACACCACCCTTTCCCTCTTGGCCCCGCACCAGGCACAAAAATGGCCATACAGCTGGAGGTGGGTCGCCCGCCCAAGGAGCCAGCAGGGAAAACTAGGCCTTGATCTAAAACTCTTTGGGAACCGCTTGCGTAGCCCCAAAGACCTGGGGGCTGCAGGTTTTTTGCTGCCTTCAGCCTCGACACCACCCTTTCCCACTTGGTGCCACACCAGGCACAAAAACAGCCATACGGCTGGAGATGGGTCCCCAGCCCAAAGAGCCAGCAGGGAAAAGTATGCCTTGTTCTAAAGCTCTTTGGGAACCGCTTGCGTAGCTTCACAGACCTGGGGGCTGCGGGCTTTCCTGCTGCCTTCAGCCTCGACATCACCCTTTCCACTTGGCGCCACGCCAGGCACTAAAATGGCCATACAGATGGAGATGGGTCCCCCGCCCAAAGACCCAGAAGGGAAAACTATGCCTTGTTCTAAAGCTCTTTGGGAACCGCTTGCGTAGCACCCACAGACCTGGGGGCTGCAGGCTTTCCTGCTGCCTTCAGCCTCAATACTACGCTTTCCCACTAGGTGTCGCTCCAGGCCCAAAAATGGCCATACGGCTGGAGATGGGTCCCCCGCCCAAGTTACCAGCAGGGAAAATTATGCCTTGTTCTAAAGCTCTTAGGGAACCGCTTGCGTAGCCCCACAGACCTGGGGGCTGCAGGCTTTCCTGCTGCCTTTAGCCTCGACATCACCCTTTCCCACTTGGCGCCGCGCCAAGAGCAATAATGGCCATACGGCTGGAGATGGGTCCCCCGCACAAGGAGCCAGCAGGGAAAACTAAGCCTTGTTCTAAAGCTCTTAGGGAACCTCTTGCGTAGCCCCACAGACCTGGGAGCTGCGGGCCTTCCTGCTGCCTTCAGCCTCGACACCACCCTTTCCCACTTGGTGCCGCACCAGGCACAAAAATTGCTATACGTCTGGAGAATGGTCCCCCGCCCAAGGAGCCAGCAGGAAAAACTAGGCCTTGATCTAAAGCTCTTTGGGAACCGCTTGCGTAGCCCCAAAGACCTGGGGGCTGCAGGTTTTTCTGCTGCCTTCAGCCCCGACACCACCCTTTCCCACTTAGAGCCGCGCCAGGCACAAAAATGGCCATACAGCTGGAGATGGTTCCCCCTCCCAAAGACCCAGCAGGCAAAAATAGGCCTTGTTCTAAAGCTCTTTGGGAACCGCTTGCGTAGCCCCACAGACCTGGGGGCTGCGGGCTTTTCTGCTGCCTTCAGCCTCAAAACCGCCCTTTCCACTTGGCGCCGCGCCAGGCACAAAAATGGCCATACGGCTGGAGATGGGTCCCCCGCCCAAAGACCCTGAATGGAAAACTATGCCTTGTTCTAAAGCCCTTTGGGAACCGCTTGCGTAGCACCCACAGACCTGGGGGCTGCAGGCTTTCCTGCTGCCTTCAACGTCAATACTACGCTTTCCCACTAGGTGTCGCTCCAGGCCCAAAAATGGCCATACGGCTGGAGATGGGTCCCCCGCCCAAGGAACCAGCAGGGAAAACTATGCCTTGTTCTACAGCTCTTGGGGAACCGCTTGCGTAGCCCCACAGACCTGGGGGCTGCGGGCTTTCCTGCTGCCTTCAGCCTCCACACCACCCTTTCCCACTTGGTACCACGCCAGGCACAAAAACAGCCATACGGCTGGAGATGGGTCCCCCGCCCAAAGAGCCAGCAGGGAAAACTATGCCTTGTTCTAAAGCTCTTAGGGAACCGCTTGCGTAGCCCCACAGACCTGGGGGCTGCAGGCTTTCCTGCTGCCTTTAGCCTCGACATCACCCTTTCCCACTTGGCGCCGCGCCAAGAGCAATAATGGCCATACGGCTGGAGATGGGTCCCCCGCACAAGGAGCCAGCAGGGAAAACTAAGCCTTGTTCTAAAGCTCTTAGGGAACCTCTTGCGTAGCCCCACAGACCTGGGAGCTGCGGGCCTTCCTGCTGCCTTCAGCCTCGACACCACCCTTTCCCACTTGGCGCCGCGCCAGGAGCAAAAATGGCCATACGGATGGAGATGGGTCCCCCACCCAAGGAGCCAGCAGGGAAAACTATGCCTTGTTCTAAAGCTCTTTGGGAACCGCTTGCGTAGCCCCACAGCCCTGGGGGCTGCGGGCTTTCCTGCTGCCTTCAGCCTCGACATCACCCTTTCCCACTTGGCGTCGCGCCAGGCACAAAAATGGCCATATGGCTGGAGATGGGTCGCCAGCACAAGGAGCCAGCAGGGAAAACTATGCCTTCTTCTAAAGCTCTTTAGGAACCGCTTGCGTAGCCCCACAGACCTGGGGGCTGCGGGCTTTCCTGCTGCCTTCAGCCTCCACACCACTCTTTCCCAATTGGCTTCGCGCCAGGCACAAAAATGGCTATACGGCTGGAGATGGGTCCCCCGCCCAAGGAGCCAACAGGGAAAACTAGGCCTTGTTTTAAAGCTCTTTGGGAACCGCTTGCGTAGCCCCTAAGACCTGGGGGCTACAGGTATTTCTGCTGCCTTCAGCCTCGACACCACCCTTTCCACTTGGCGCCGCGCCAGGCACAAAAATGGCCATATGGCTGGAGATGGTTCCCCCACCCAAGGAGCCAGCAGGGAAAACTATGCCTTGTTCTAAAGCTCTTTGGGAACCGCTTGCATAACCCCACAGACCTGGGGGCTGCGGGCTTTCCTGCTGCCTTCAGCCTCGACACCACCCTTTCCCACTTGGTGCCACGCCAGGCACAAAAACAGCCATACGGCTGGAGATGGGTCCCCCGCCCAAAGAGCCAGCAGGGAAAACTATGCCTTGTTCTAAAGCTCTTAGGGAACCGCTTGCGTAGCCCCACAGACCTGGGGGCTGCGGGCTTTCCTGCTGCCTTCAGCCTCGACACCACCCTTTCCCACTTGGTGCCACGCCAGGCACAAAAACAGCCATACGGCTGGAGATGGGTCTCCCGCCCAAGGAGCCAGCAGGGAAAACTAGGCCTTGTTCTAAAGCTCTTAGGGAACCGCTTGCGTAGCCCCACAGACCTGGGGGCTGCAGGCTTTTCTGCTGCCTTCAGCCTCGAAACCACCCTTTCCCACTTGGTGCCACGCCAGGCACAAAAACAGCCATACGGCTGGAGATGGGTCCCCCGCCCAAAGAGCCAGAAGGGAAAACTATGCCTTGTTCTAAAGCTCTTTGGGAACCGCTTGCGTAGCACCCACAAACCTGGGGGCTGCAGGCTTTCCTGCTGCCTTCAACCTCAATATTACACTTTCCCACTAGGTGTCGCTCCAGGCACAAAAACAGCCATACGGCTGGAGATGGGTCCCCCGCCCAAGGAGCCAGCAGGGAAAACTATGCCTTGTTCTAAAGCTATTTGGGAACCTCTTGCGTAGCCCCACAGACCTGGGGGCTGCGGGCCTTCCTGCTGCCTTCAGCCTCGACACCACCCTTTCCCTCTTGGCCCCGCACCAGGCACAAAAATGGCCATACAGCTGGAGGTGGGTCGCCCGCCCAAGGAGCCAGCAGGGAAAACTAGGCCTTGATCTAAAACTCTTTGGGAACCGCTTGCGTAGCCCCAAAGACCTGGGGGCTGCAGGTTTTTTGCTGCCTTCAGCCTCGACACCACCCTTTCCCACTTGGTGCCACACCAGGCACAAAAACAGCCATACGGCTGGAGATGGGTCCCCAGCCCAAAGAGCCAGCAGGGAAAAGTATGCCTTGTTCTAAAGCTCTTTGGGAACCGCTTGCGTAGCTTCACAGACCTGGGGGCTGCGGGCTTTCCTGCTGCCTTCAGCCTCGACATCACCCTTTCCACTTGGCGCCACGCCAGGCACTAAAATGGCCATACAGATGGAGATGGGTCCCCCGCCCAAAGACCCAGAAGGGAAAACTATGCCTTGTTCTAAAGCTCTTTGGGAACCGCTTGCGTAGCACCCACAGACCTGGGGGCTGCAGGCTTTCCTGCTGCCTTCAGCCTCAATACTACGCTTTCCCACTAGGTGTCGCTCCAGGCCCAAAAATGGCCATACGGCTGGAGATGGGTCCCCCGCCCAAGTTACCAGCAGGGAAAATTATGCCTTGTTCTAAAGCTCTTAGGGAACCGCTTGCGTAGCCCCACAGACCTGGGGGCTGCAGGCTTTCCTGCTGCCTTTAGCCTCGACATCACCCTTTCCCACTTGGCGCCGCGCCAAGAGCAATAATGGCCATACGGCTGGAGATGGGTCCCCCGCACAAGGAGCCAGCAGGGAAAACTAAGCCTTGTTCTAAAGCTCTTAGGGAACCTCTTGCGTAGCCCCACAGACCTGGGAGCTGCGGGCCTTCCTGCTGCCTTCAGCCTCGACACCACCCTTTCCCACTTGGTGCCGCACCAGGCACAAAAATTGCTATACGTCTGGAGAATGGTCCCCCGCCCAAGGAGCCAGCAGGAAAAACTAGGCCTTGATCTAAAGCTCTTTGGGAACCGCTTGCGTAGCCCCAAAGACCTGGGGGCTGCAGGTTTTTCTGCTGCCTTCAGCCCCGACACCACCCTTTCCCACTTAGAGCCGCGCCAGGCACAAAAATGGCCATACAGCTGGAGATGGTTCCCCCTCCCAAAGACCCAGCAGGCAAAAATAGGCCTTGTTCTAAAGCTCTTTGGGAACCGCTTGCGTAGCCCCACAGACCTGGGGGCTGCGGGCTTTTCTGCTGCCTTCAGCCTCAAAACCGCCCTTTCCACTTGGCGCCGCGCCAGGCACAAAAATGGCCATACGGCTGGAGATGGGTCCCCCGCCCAAAGACCCTGAATGGAAAACTATGCCTTGTTCTAAAGCCCTTTGGGAACCGCTTGCGTAGCACCCACAGACCTGGGGGCTGCAGGCTTTCCTGCTGCCTTCAACGTCAATACTACGCTTTCCCACTAGGTGTCGCTCCAGGCCCAAAAATGGCCATACGGCTGGAGATGGGTCCCCCGCCCAAGGAACCAGCAGGGAAAACTATGCCTTGTTCTACAGCTCTTGGGGAACCGCTTGCGTAGCCCCACAGACCTGGGGGCTGCGGGCTTTCCTGCTGCCTTCAGCCTCCACACCACCCTTTCCCACTTGGTACCACGCCAGGCACAAAAACAGCCATACGGCTGGAGATGGGTCCCCCGCCCAAAGAGCCAGCAGGGAAAACTATGCCTTGTTCTAAAGCTCTTAGGGAACCGCTTGCGTAGCCCCACAGACCTGGGGGCTGCAGGCTTTCCTGCTGCCTTTAGCCTCGACATCACCCTTTCCCACTTGGCGCCGCGCCAAGAGCAATAATGGCCATACGGCTGGAGATGGGTCCCCCGCACAAGGAGCCAGCAGGGAAAACTAAGCCTTGTTCTAAAGCTCTTAGGGAACCTCTTGCGTAGCCCCACAGACCTGGGAGCTGCGGGCCTTCCTGCTGCCTTCAGCCTCGACACCACCCTTTCCCACTTGGTGCCGCACCAGGCACAAAAATTGCTATACGTCTGGAGAATGGTCCCCCGCCCAAGGAGCCAGCAGGAAAAACTAGGCCTTGATCTAAAGCTCTTTGGGAACCGCTTGCGTAGCCCCAAAGACCTGGGGGCTGCAGGTTTTTCTGCTGCCTTCAGCCCCGACACCACCCTTTCCCACTTAGAGCCGCGCCAGGCACAAAAATGGCCATACAGCTGGAGATGGTTCCCCCTCCCAAAGACCCAGCAGGCAAAAATAGGCCTTGTTCTAAAGCTCTTTGGGAACCGCTTGCGTAGCCCCACAGACCTGGGGGCTGCGGGCTTTTCTGCTGCCTTCAGCCTCAAAACCGCCCTTTCCACTTGGCGCCGCGCCAGGCACAAAAATGGCCATACGGCTGGAGATGGGTCCCCCGCCCAAAGACCCTGAATGGAAAACTATGCCTTGTTCTAAAGCCCTTTGGGAACCGCTTGCGTAGCACCCACAGACCTGGGGGCTGCAGGATTTCCTGCTGCCTTCAACGTCAATACTACGCTTTCCCACTAGGTGTCGCTCCAGGCCCAAAAATGGCCATACGGCTGGAGATGGGTCCCCCGCCCAAGGAACCAGCAGGGAAAACTATGCCTTGTTCTACAGCTCTTGGGGAACCGCTTGCGTAGCCCCACAGACCTGGGGGCTGCGGGCTTTCCTGCTGCCTTCAGCCTCCACACCACCCTTTCCCACTTGGTACCACGCCAGGCACAAAAACAGCCATACGGCTGGAGATGGGTCCCCCGCCCAAAGAGCCAGCAGGGAAAACTATGCCTTGTTCTAAAGCTCTTTGGGAACCGCTTGCGTAGCCCCACAGACCTGGGTGCTGCGGGCTTTCCTGCTGCCTTCAGCCTCGAAACCACCCTTTCCCACTTGGTGCAACGCCAGGCACAAAAATGGCTATACGGCTGGAGATGGGTCCCCCGCCCAAGGAGCCAGCAGGGAAAACTATGCCTTCTTCTAAAGCTCTTTGGGAACCACTTGCGTAGCCCCACAGACCTGGGGGCTGCAGGCTTTCCTGCTGCCTTCAGCCTCGACACCACCCTTTCCCACTTGGTGCCACGCCAGGCACAAAAACAGCCATACGGCTGGAGATGGGTCCCACGCCCAAGGGGCCAGCAGGGAAAACTATGTCTTGTTCTAAAGCTCTTTGGGATCCGCTTGCGTAGCCCCACAGACCTGGGGGCTGCGGGCTTTCCTGCTGCCTTCTGCCTCCACACCACTCTTTCCCACTTGGCGTCGCGCCAGGGACAAAAATGGCTATACGGCTGGAGATGGGTCCCCCGCCCAAGGAGCCAGCAGGGAAAACTAGGCCTTGTTCTAAAGCTCTTTGGGAACCGCTTGCGTAGCCCCAAAGACCTGGGGTCTACAGGTATTTCTGCTGCCTTCAGCCTAGACACCACCCTTTCCACTTGGCGCCGCGCCAGGCACAAAAATGGCTATATGGCTGGAGATGGTTCCCCCACCCAAGGAGCCAGCAGGGAAAACTATGCCTTGTTCTAAAGCTCTTTGGGAACCGCTTGCGTAACCCCACAGACCTGGGTGCTGCGGGCTTTCCTGCTGCCTTCAGCCTCGACAGCACCCTTTCCCACTTGGTGCCACGCCAGGCACAAAAACAGCCATACGGCTGGAGATGGGTCCCCCGCCCTAAGAGCCAGCAGGGAAAACTGTGCCTTCTTCTAAAGCTCTTTGGGAACTGCTTGCGTAGCCCCACAGACCTGGGGGCTGCGGGCTTTCCTGATGCCTTCAGCCTCGAAACCACCCTTTCCCACTTGGTGCCACGCTAGGCACAAAAACAGCCATACGGCTGGAGATGGGTCCCCCGCCCAAAGAGCCAGCAGGGAAAACTATGCCTTGTTCTAAAGATCTTTGGGAACCGCTTGCGTAGCCCCACAGACCTGGGGGCTGCGGACTTTCCTGCTGCCTTCAGCCTCCACACCACCCTTTCCCACTTGGTGTCGCGCCAGGCACAAAAATTGCCATGTGGCTCGAGATGGGTCGCCCGCACAAGGAGCCAGCAGGGAAAACTAGGCCTTGTTCTAAAGCTATTTGGGAATCGCTTGCGTAGCCCCAAAGACCTGGGGGCTGCAGGCTTTTCTGCTGCGTTCAGCCTCAAAACCGCCCTTTCCACTTGGCGCCGCGCCAGGCACAAAAATGGCTATACGGCTGGAGATGGGTCTCGCGCCCAAGGAGCCAGCAGGGAAAACTAGGCCTTGTTCTAAAGCTCTTAGGGAACCGCTTGCGTAGCCCCACAGACCTGGGGGCTGCAGGCTTTTCTGCTGCCTTCAGCCTCGAAACCACCCTTTCCCACTTGGTGCCACGCCAGGCACAAAAACAGCCATACGGCTGGAGATGGGTCCCCCGCCCAAAGAGCCAGCAGGGAAAACTATGCCTTGTTCTAAAGCTCTTTGGGAACCGCTTGCGTAGCACCCACAAACCTGGGGGCTGCAGGCTTTCCTGCTGCCTTCAACCTCAATATTACACTTTCCCACTAGGTGTCGCTCCAGGCACAAAAACAGCCATACGGCTGGAGATGGGTCCCCCGCCCAAGGAGCCAGCAGGGAAAACTATGCCTTGTTCTAAAGCTATTTGGGAACCTCTTGCGTAGCCCCACAGACCTGGGGGCTGCGGGCCTTCCTGCTGCCTTCAGCCTCGACACCACCCTTTCCCTCTTGGCCCCGCACCAGGCACAAAAATGGCCATACGGCTGGAGATGGGTCCCCCGCCCAAGGAGCCAGCAGGGAAAACTAGGCCTTGATCTAAAACTCTTTGGGAACCGCTTGCGTAGCCCCAAAGACCTGGGGGCTGCAGGTTTTTTGCTGCCTTCAGCCTCGACACCACCCTTTCCCACTTGGTGCCACACCAGGCACAAAAACAGCCATACGGCTGGAGATGGGTCCCCAGCCCAAAGAGCCAGCAGGGAAAAGTATGCCTTGTTCTAAAGCTCTTTGGGAACCGCTTGCGTAGCTTCACAGACCTGGGGGCTGCGGGCTTTCCTGCTGCCTTCAGCCTCGACATCACCCTTTCCACTTGGCGCCACGCCAGGCACTAAAATGGCCATACAGATGGAGATGGGTCCCCCGCCCAAAGACCCAGAAGGGAAAACTATGCCTTGTTCTAAAGCTCTTTGGGAACCGCTTGCGTAGCACCCACAGACCTGGGGGCTGCAGGCTTTCCTGCTGCCTTCAGCCTCAATACTACGCTTTCCCACTAGGTGTCGCTCCAGGCCCAAAAATGGCCATACGGCTGGAGATGGGTCCCCCGCCCAAGGAGCCAGCAGGGAAAATTATGCCTTGTTCTAAAGCTCTTAGGGAACCGCTTGCGTAGCCCCACAGACCTGGGGGCTGCGGGCTTTCCTGCTGCCTTTAGCCTCGACATCACCCTTTCCCACTTGGAGCCGCGCCAAGAGCAATAATGGCCATACGGCTGGAGATGGGTCCCCCGCACAAGGAGCCAGCAGGGAAAACTAAGCCTTGTTCTAAAGCTCTTAGGGAACCTTTGCGTAGCCCCACAGACCTGGGAGCTGCGGGCCTTCCTGCTGCCTTCAGCCTCGACACCACCCTTTCCCACTTGGTGCCGCACCAGGCACAAAAATTGCTATACGTCTGGAGAATGGTCCCCCGCCCAAGGAGCCAGCAGGGAAAACTAGGCCTTGATCTAAAACTCTTTGGGAACCGCTTGCGTAGCCCCAAAGACCTGGGGGCTGCAGGTTTTTCTGCTGCCTTCAGCCCCGACACCACCCTTTCCCACTTAGAGCCGCGCCAGGCACAAAAATGGCCATACAGCTGGAGATGGTTCCCCCTCCCAAAGACCCAGCAGGCAAAAATAGGCCTTGTTCTAAAGCTCTTTGGGAACCGCTTGCGTAGCCCCACAGACCTGGGGGCTGCGGGCTTTTCTGCTGCCTTCAGCCTCAAAACCGCCCTTTCCACTTGGCGCCGCGCCAGGCACAAAAATGGCCATACGGCTGGAGATGGGTCCCCCGCCCAAAGACCCTGAATGGAAAACTATGCCTTGTTCTAAAGCTCTTTGGGAACCGCTTGCGTAGCACCCACAGACCTGGGGGCTGCAGGCTTTCCTGCTGCCTTCAACGTCAATACTACGCTTTCCCACTAGGTGTCGCTCCAGGCCCAAAAATGGCCATACGGCTGGAGATGGGTCCCCCATCCAAGGAGCCAGCAGGGAAAACTATGCCTTGTTCTAAAGCTCTTTGGGAACCGCTTGCGTAACTCCACAGACCTGGGGGCTGCGGGCTTTCCTGCTGCCTTCAGCCTCGACACCACCCTTTCCCACTTGGTACCACGCCAGGCACAAAAACAGCCATACGGCTGGAGATGGGTCCCCCGCCCAAAGAGCCAGCAGGGAAAACTATGCCTTCTTCTAAAGCTCTTTGGGAACCGCTTGCGTAGCCCCAAAGACCTGGGGGCTGCGGGCTTTCCTGCTGCCTTTAGCCTCGAAACCACCCTTTCCCACTTGGTGCAACGCCAGGCACAAAAATGGCTATACGGCTGGAGATGGGTCCCACGCCCAAGGAGCCAGCAGGGAAAACTATGCCTTCTTCTAAAGCTCTTTGGGAACCACTTGCGTAGCCCCACAGACCTGGGGGCTGCGGGCTTTCCTGCTGCCTTCAGCCTCGACACCACCCTTTCCCACTTGGTGCCACGCCAGGCACAAAAACAGCCATACGGCTGGAGATGGGTCCCACGCCCAAGGGGCCAGCAGGGAAAACTATGTCTTGTTCTAAAGCTCTTTGGGATCCGCTTGCGTAGCCCCACAGACCTGGGGGCTGCGGGCTTTCCTGCTGCCTTCTGCCTCCACACCACTCTTTCCCACTTCGCGTCGCGCCAGGGACAAAAATGGCTATACGGCTGGAGATGGGTCCCCCGCCCAAGGAGCCAAAAGGGAAAACTAGGCCTTGTTCTAAAGCTCTTTGGGAACCGCTTGCGTAGCCCCAAAGACCTGGGGTCTACAGGTATTTCTGCTGCCTTCAGCCAAGACACCACCCTTTCCACTTGGCGCCGCGCCAGGCACAAAAATGGCTATATGGCTGGAGATGGTTCCCCCACCCAAGGAGCCAGCAGGGAAAACTATGCCTTGTTCTAAAGCTCTTTGGGAACCGCTTGCGTAGCCCCACAGACCTGGGGGCTGCGGGCTTTCCTGCTGCCTTCAGCCTCAAAACCACCCTTTCCCACTTGGTGCCACGCCAGGCACAAAAATGGCTATACGGCTGGAGATGGTTCCCCCACCCAAGGAGCCAGCAGGGAAAACTATGCCGTGTTCTAAAGCTCTTTGGGAACCGCTTGCGTAGCCCCACAGACCTGGGGGCTGCAGGCTTTTCTGCTGCCTTCAGCCTCCAAACCGCCCTTTCCACTTGGCGCCGCGCCAGGCACTAAAATAGCCATACAGCTGGAGATGGATCCCCCGCCCAAAGACCCTGACGGGAAAACTAGGCCTTGTTCTAAAGCTCTTTGGGAACTGCTTGCGTAGCACCCACAGACCTGGAGGCTGCAGGCTTTCCTGCTGCCTTCAGCCTCAATACTACGCTTTCCCACTAGGTGTCGCTCCAGGCACAAAAATGACCATATGTCTGGAGATGGTTCCCCCACCCAAGGAGCCAGCAGGGAAAGCTATGCCTTGTTCTAAAGCTCTTTGGGAACCGCTTGCGTAGCCCCACAGACCTGGGGGCTGCGGGCTTTCCTGCTGCCTTCAACCTCGAAACCACCCTTTCCCACTTGGTGCCACGCCAGGCACAAAAACAGCCATACGGCTGGAGATGGGTCTCCCGCCCAAGGAGCCAGCAGGGAAAACTAGGCCTTGTTCTAAAGCTCTTAGGGAACCGCTTGCGTAGCACCCACAAACCTGGGGGCTGCAGGCTTTCCTGCTGCCTTCAACCTCAATATTACACTTTCCCACTAGGTGTCGCTCCAGGCACAAAAACAGCCATACGGCTGGAGATGGGTCCCCCGCCCAAGGAGCCAGCAGGGAAAACTACGCCTTGTTCTAAAGCTATTTGGGAACCTCTTGCGTAGCCCCACAGACCTGGGGGCTGCAGGTTTTTTGCTGCCTTCAGCCTCGACACCACCCTTTCCCACTTGGTGCCACACCAGGCACAAAAACAGCCATACGGCTGGAGATGGGTCCCCAGCCCAAAGACCCAGCAGGGAAAACTATGCCTTGTTCTAAAGCTTTTTGGGAACCGCTTGCGTAGCCCCAAAGACCTGGGGGCTGCGGGCTTTCCTGCTGCCTTCAGCCTCGACACCACCCTTTCCCACTTGGCGCCGCGCCAGGAGCAAAAATGGCCATACGGCTGGAGATGGGTCCCCCACCCAAGGAGCCAGCAGGGAAAACTAGGCCTTGTTCTAAAGCTCTTTGGGAATCACTTGCGTAGCCCCACAGACCTGGGGGCTGCGGGCTTTCTTGCTGCCTTCTGCCTTGACATGACCATTTCCCACTTGGTGCCGCGCCAGGCACAAAAATGGCAATACGGCTGAAGATAGGTCCCCCGCCCAAAGAGCCAGCAGGAAAAACTAGGCCTTCTTCTAAAGCTATTTGGGAACCGCTTGCGTAGCCCCACAGACCTGGGGGCTGCGGGCCTTTCTGCTGCCTTCATCCTCGAAACGACCCTTTCCCACTTGGCGCCGCGCCAGGCACAAAAATGGCCATACAGCTGGAGATGTTTCCCCCTCCCAAAGACCCAGTAGGCAAAAATAGGCCTTGTTCTAAAGCTCTTTGGGAACCGCTTGCGTAGCCCCACAGACCTGGGGGCTGCGGGCTTTCCTGCTGCCTTCAGCCTCGACACCACCCTTTCCCACTTGGTGCCACGCCAGGCACAAAAACAGCCATACGGCTGGAGATGGGTCCCCAGCCCAAAGAGCCAGCAGGGAAAACTATGCCTTGTTCTAAAGCGCTTTGGGAACCGCTTGCGTAGCTTCACAGACCTGGGGGCTGCGGGCTTTCCTGCTGCCTTCAGCCTCAATAATACGCTTTCCCACTAGGTGTCGCTCCAGGCACAAAAACAGCCTTACGGCTGGAGATGGGTCCCCCACCCAAGGAGCCAACAGTGAAAACTAGGCCTTGTACTAAAGCTCTTTGGGAATCACTTGCGTAGCCCCACAGACCTGGGGGCTGCGGGCTTTCCTGCTGCCTTCAGCCTTAACATGACCATTTCCCAATTGGTACCGCGCCAGGCACAAAAATGGCTATACGGGTGAAGATAGGTCCCCCGCCCAAGGAGCCAGCAGGAAAAACTAGGCCTTGTTCTAAAGCTCTTTGGGAACCGCTTGCGTAGCCCCACAGACCTGGGGGCTGCGGGCTTTCCTGCTGCCTTCAGCCTCGACATCACCCTTTCCCACTTGCCGACGCGCCAGGGGCAAAAATGGCTATACGGCTGGAGATGGGTCCCCCGCCCAAGGAGCCAGCAGGGAAAACTAGGCCTTGTTCTAAAGCTCTTAGGGAACCTCTTGCGTAGCCCCACAGACCTGGGGGCTGCGGGCTTTCCTGCTGCCTTCAGACTCGACACCACCCTTTCCCACTTGGCGCCGCACCAGGCACAAAAATGGCCATACGGCTGGAGATGGGTCCCCCGCCGAAAAACCCAGAAGGGAAAACTATGCCTTATTCTAAAGCTCTTAGGGAACCGCTTGCGTAGCCCCACAGACCTGGGGGCTGCAGGCTTTCCTGCTGCCTTCAGCCTCAATACTACGCTTTCCCACTAGGTGTCGCTCCAGGCCCAAAAATGGCCATACGGCTGGAGATGGGTCCCCCGCCCAAGGAGCCAGCAGGGAAAACTATTCCTTATTCTAAAGCTCTTAGGGAACCGCTTGCGTAGCCCCACAGACCTGGGGCTGCGAGCTTTCCTGCTGCCTTCAGCCTCGACACCACCCTTTCCCACTTGGCGCCGCGCCAGGCACAAAAATGGCCATACGGCTGGAGATGGGTCCCCCGCCCAAGGAGCCAGCAGGGAAAACTATGCCGTGTTCTAAAGCTCTTAGGGAACCTCTTGCGTAGCCCCACAGACCTGGGAGCTGCGGGCCTTCCTGCTGCCTTCAGCCTCGACACCACCCTTTCCCACTTGGTGCCGCACCAGGCACAAAAATTGCTATACGTCTGGAGAATGGTCCCCCGCCCAAGGAGCCAGCAGGAAAAACTAGGCCTTGATCGAAAACTCTTTGGGAACCGCTTGCGTAGCCCCAAAGACCTGGGGGCTGCAGGTTTTTCTGCTGCCTTCAGCCCCGACACCACCCTTTCCCACTTAGAGCCGCGCCAGGCACAAAAATGGCCATACAGCTGGAGATGGTTCCCCCTCCCAAAGACCCAGCAGGCAAAAATAGGCCTTGTTCTAAAGCTCTTTGGGAACCGCTTGCGTAGCCCCACAGACCTGGGGGCTGCGGGCTTTTCTGCTGCCTTCAGCCTCAAAACCGCCCTTTCCACTTGGCGCCGCGCCAGGCACAAAAATGGCCATACGGCTGGAGATGGGTCCCCCGCCCAAAGACCCTGAATGGAAAACTATGCCTTGTTCTAAAGCTCTTTGGGAACCGCTTGCGTAGCACCCACAGACCTGGGGGCTGCAGGCTTTCCTGCTGCCTTCAACGTCAATACTACGCTTTCCCACTAGGTGTCGCTCCAGGCCCAAAAATGGCCATACGGCTGGAGATGGGTCCCCCGCCCAAGGAACCAGCAGGGAAAACTATGCCTTGTTCTACAGCTCTTGGGGAACCGCTTGCGTAACCCCACAGACCTGGGTGCTGCGGGCTTTCCTGCTGCCTTCAGCCTCGACACCACCCTTTCCCACTTGGTGCCACGCCAGGCACAAAAACAGCCATACGGCTGGAGATGGGTCCCCCGCCCTAAGAGCCAGCAGGGAAAACTATGCCTTGTTCTAAAGCTCTTTGGGAACCGCTTGCGTAGCCCCACAGACCTGGGTGCTGCGGGCTTTCCTGCTGCCTTCAGCCTTGACATGACCATTTCCCACTTGGTGCTGCGCCAGGCAAAAAAAAAAGGCTATACGGCTGAAGATAGGTCCCCCGCCCAAGGAGCCAGCAGGAAAAACTAGGCCTTGTTCTAAAGCTATTTGGGAACCGCTTGCGTAGCCCCACAGACCTGGGGACTGCAAACCTTTCTGCTGCCTTCAGCCTCGAAACCACCCTTTCCCACTTGGCGCCGCGCCAGGCACAAAAATGGCCATACAGCTGGAGATGGTTCCCCCTCCCAAAGACCCAGCAGGGAAAATTATGCCTTGTTCTAAAGCTCTTTTGCAACCGCTTGCGTAGCCCCACAGACCTGGGGGCTGCGGGCTTTCCTCCTGCCTTCAGCCTCCACACCACTCTTTCCCACTTGGCGTCGCGCCAGGCACAAAAATGGCTATACTGCTGGAGATGGGTCCCCCGCCCAAGGAGCCAACAGGGAAAACTAGGCCTTCTTTTAAAGCTCTTTGGGAACCGCTTGCGTAGCCCCAAAGACCTGGGGGCTACAGGTATTTCTGCTGCCTTCAGCCTCGACACCACCCTTTCCACTTGGCGCCGCGCCAGGCACAAAAATGGCCATATGGCTGGAGATGGTTCCCCCACCCAAGGAGCCAGCAAGGAAAACTATGCCTTGTTCTAAAGCTATTTGGGAACCGCTTGCGTAGCCCCACAGACCTGGGGGCTGCGGGCTTTCCTGCTGCCTTCAGCCTCGAAACCACCCTTTCCCACTTGGTGCCAAGCCAGGCACAAAAATGGCTATACGGCTGAAGATGGGTCCCCCGCCCAAGGAGCCAGCAGGGAAAAATATGCCGTGTTCTAAAGCTATTTGGGAACCGCTTGCGTAGCCCCACAGACCTGGGGGCTGCGGGCTTTCCTGCTGCCTTCAGCCTCGACACCACCCTTTCCCACTTGGCGCCGCGCCAGGAGCAAAAATGGCCATACGACTGGAATTGGGTCCCCCACCCAAGGAGCCAGCAGGGAAAACTAGGCCTTGTTCTAAAGCTCTTTGGGAATCACTTGCGTAGCCCCACAGACGTGGGGGCTGCGGGCTTTCCTGCTGCCTTCAGCCTTGACATGACCATTTCCCACTTGGTGCCATGCCAGGCACAAAAATGGCTATACAGCTGAAGATAGGTCCCCCGCCCAAGGATCCAGCAGGGAAAACTAGGCCTTGTTCTAAAGCTCTTTGGGAACCGCTTGCATAACCCCACAGACCTGGGGGCTGCGGGCTTTCCTGCTGCCTTCAGCCTCGACACCACCCTTTCCCACTTGGTGCCACGCCAGGCACAAAAACAGCCATACGGCTAGAGATGGGTCCCCCGCCCAAAGAGCCAGCAGGGAAAACTAGGCCTTGTTCTAAAGCTCTTAGGGAACCGCTTGCGTAGCCCCACAGACCTGGGGGCTGCGGGCTTTCCTGCTGCCTTCAGCCTCGAAACCACCCTTTCCCACTTGGTGCCAAGCCAGGCACAAAAATGGCTATACGGCTGAAGATGGGTCCCCCGCCCAAGGAGCCAGCAGGGAAAAGTATGCCTTCTTCTAAAGCTCTTTGGGAACCGCTTGCGTAGCCCCACAGACCTGGGGGCTGCGGGCTTTCCTACTGCCTTCAGCCTCCAAAACGCCCTTTCCACTTGGCGCCGCGCCAGGCACTAAAATGGCCATACAGCTGGAGATGGATCCCCCGCCCAAAGACCCAGAAGGGAAAACTAGGCCTTGTTCTAAAGCTCTTTGGGAACCGCTTGCGTAGCACCCACAGACCTGGGGGCTGCAGGCTTTCCTGCTGCCTTCAGCCTCAATACTACGCTTTCCCACTAGGTGTCGCGCCAGGCACAAAAATGGCCATATGGCTGGAGATGGGTCGCCAGCACAAGGAGCCAGCAGGGAAAACTATGCCTTCTTCTAAAGCTCTTTGGGAACCGCTTGCGTAGCCCCACAGACCTGGGGGCTACAGGTATTTCTGCTGCCTTCAGCCTCGACACCACCCTTTCCACTTGGCGCCGCGCCAGGCACAAAAATGGCCATATGGCTGGAGATGGTTCCCCCACCCAAGGAGCCAGCAGGGAAAACTATGCCTTGTTCTAAAGCTCTTTGGGAACCGCTTGCGTAGCCCCACAGACCTGGGGGCTGCGGGCTTTCCTGCTGCCTTCAGCCTCGACATCACCCTTTCCCACTTGCCGACGCGCCAGGGGCAAAAATGGCTATACGGCTGGAGATGGGTCCCCCGCCCAAGGAGCCAGCAGGGAAAACTAGGCCTTGTTCTAAAGCTCTTAGGGAACCTCTTGCGTAGCCCCACAGACCTGGGGGCTGCGGGCTTTCCTGCTGCCTTCAGACTCGACACCACCCTTTCCCACTTGGCGCCGCACCAGGCACAAAAATGGCCATACGGCTGGAGATGGGTCCCCCGCCGAAAAACCCAGAAGGGAAAACTATGCCTTATTCTAAAGCTCTTAGGGAACCGCTTGCGTAGCCCCACAGACCTGGGGGCTGCAGGCTTTCCTGCTGCCTTCAGCCTCAATACTACGCTATCCCACTAGGTGTCGCTCCAGGCCCAAAAATGGCCATACGGCTGGAGATGGGTCCCCCGCCCAAGGAGCCAGCAGGGAAAACTATTCCTTATTCTAAAGCTCTTAGGGAACCGCTTGCGTAGCCCCACAGACCTGGGGCTGCGAGCTTTCCTGCTGCCTTCAGCCTCGACACCACCCTTTCCCACTTGGCGGTGCGCCAGGCACAAAAATGGCCATACGGCTGGAGATGGGTCCCCCGCACAAGGAGCCAGCAGGGAAAACTATGCCGTGTTCTAAAGCTCTTAGGGAACCTCTTGCGTAGCCCCACAGACCTGGGAGCTGCGGGCCTTCCTGCTGCCTTCAGCCTCGACACCACCCTTTCCCACTTGGTGCCGCACCAGGCACAAAAATTGCTATACGTCTGGAGAATGGTCCCCCGCCCAAGGAGCCAGCAGGAAAAACTAGGCCTTGATCTAAAACTCTTTGGGAACTGCTTGCGTAGCCCCAAAGACCTGGGGGCTGCAGGTTTTTCTGCTGCCTTCAGCCCCGACACCACCCTTTCCCACTTAGAGCCGCGCCAGGCACAAAAATGGCCATACAGCTGGAGATGGTTCCCCCTCCCAAAGACCCAGCAGGCAAAAATAGGCCTTGTTCTAAAGCTCTTTGGGAACCGCTTGCGTAGCCCCACAGACCTGGGGGCTGCGGGCTTTTCTGCTGCCTTCAGCCTCAAAACCGCCCTTTCCACTTGGCGCCGCGCCAGGCACAAAAATGGCCATACGGCTGGAGATGGGTCCCCCGCCCAAAGACCCTGAATGGAAAACTATGCCTTGTTCTAAAGCTCTTTGGGAACCGCTTGCGTAGCACCCACAGACCTGGGGGCTGCAGGCTTTCCTGCTGCCTTCAACGTCAATACTACGCTTTCCCACTAGGTGTCGCTCCAGGCCCAAAAATGGCCATACGGATGGAGATGGGTCCCCCGCCCAAGGAACCAGCAGGGAAAACTATGCCTTGTTCTACAGCTCTTGGGGAACCGCTTGCGTAGCCCCACAGACCTGGGGGCTGCGGGCTTTCCTGCTGCCTTCAGCCTCCACACCACCCTTTCCCACTTGGTACCACGCCAGGCACAAAAACAGCCATACGGCTGGAGATGGGTCCCCCGCCCAAAGAGCCAGCAGGGAAAACTATGCCTTGTTCTAAAGCTCTTTGGGAACCGCTTGCGTAGCCCCACAGACCTGGGGGCTGCGGGCTTTCCTGCTGCCTTCAGCCTCGAAACCACCCTTTCCCACTTGGTGCAACGCCAGGCACAAAAATGGCTATACGGCTGGAGATGGGTCCCCCGCCCAAGGAGCCAGCAGGGAAAACTAGGCCTTGATCTAAAACTCTTTGGGAACCGCTTGCGTAGCCCCAAAGACCTGGGGGCTGCAGGTTTTTTGCTGCCTTCAGCCTCGACACCACCCTTTCCCACTTGGTGCCACACTAGGCACAAAAACAGCCATACGGCTGGAGATGGGTCCCCAGCCCAAAGAGCCAGCAGGGAAAAGTATGCCTTGTTGTAAAGCTCTTTGGGAACCGCTTGCGTAGCTTCACAGACCTGGGGGCTGCGGGCTTTCCTGCTGCCTTCAGCCTCGACATCACCCTTTCCACTTGGCGCCGCGCCAGGCACAAAAATGGCTATATGGCTGGAGATGGTTCCCCCGCCCAAAGACCCAGAAGGGAAAACTAGGCCTTGTTCTAAAGCTCTTTGGGAACCGCTTGCGTAGCACCCACAGACCTGGGGGCTGCAAGCTTTCCTGCTGCCTTCAGCCTCAATACTACGCTTTCCCACTAGGTGTCGCTCCAGGCCCAAAAATGGCCATACGGCTGGAGATGGGTCCCCCGCCCAAGGAGCCAGCAGGGAAAATTATGCCTTCTTCTAAAGCTCTTAGGGAACCGCTTGCGTAGCCCCACAGACCTGGGGGCTGCGGGCTTTCCTGCTGCCTTTAGCCTCGACATCACCCTTTTCCACTTGGCGCCGCGCCAAGAGCAATAATGGCCATACGGCTTGAGATGGGTCCCCCGCACAAGGAGCCAGCAGGGAAAAGTATGCCTTCTTCTAAAGCTCTTTGGGAACCGCTTGCGTAGCCCCACAGACCTGGGGGCTGCGGGCTTTCCTACTGACTTCAGCCTCCAAAACGCCCTTTCCACTTGGCGCCGCGCCAGGCACTAAAATGGCCATACAGCTGGAGATGGATCCCCCGCCCAAAGACCCAGAAGGGAAAACTAGGCCTTGTTCTAAAGCTCTTTGGGAACCGCTTGCGTAGCACCCACAGACCTGGGGGCTGCAGGCTTTCCTGCTGCCTTCAGCCTCAATACTACGCTTTCCCACTAGGTGTCGCGCCAGGCACAAAAATGGCCATATGGCTGGAGATGGGTCGCCAGCACAAGGAGCCAGCAGGGAAAACTATGCCTTCTTCTAAAGCTCTTTGGGAACCGCTTGCGTAGCCCCACAGACCTGGGGGCTACAGGTATTTCTGCTGCCTTCAGCCTCGACACCACCCTTTCCACTTGGCGCCGCGCCAGGCACAAAAATGGCCATATGGCTGGAGATGGTTCCCCCACCCAAGGAGCCAGCAGGGAAAACTAGGCCTTGTCCTAAAGCTCTTTGGGAACCGCTTGCATAACCCCACAGACCTGGGGGCTGCGGGCTTTCCTGCTGCCTTCAGCCTCGACACCACCCTTTCCCACTTGGTGCCACGCCAGGCACAAAAACAGCCATACGGCTGGAGATGGGTCCCCCGCCCAAAGAGCCAGCAGGGAAAACTAGGCCTTGTTCTAAAGCTCTTAGGGAACCGCTTGCGTAGCACCCACAAACCTGGGGGCTGCAGGCTTTCCTGCTGCCTTCAACCTCAATATTACACTTTCCCACTAGGTGTCGCTCCAGGCACAAAAACAGCCATACGGCTGGAGATGGGTCCCCCGCCCAAGGAGCCAGCAGGGAAAACTACGCCTTGTTCTAAAGCTATTTGGGAACCTCTTGCGTAGCCCCACAGACCTGGGGGCTGCAGGTTTTTTGCTGCCTTCAGCCTCGACACCACCCTTTCCCACTTGGTGCCACACCAGGCACAAAAACAGCCATACGGCTGGAGATGGGTCCCCAGCCCAAAGACCCAGCAGGGAAAACTATGCCTTGTTCTAAAGCTTTTTGGGAACCGCTTGCGTAGCCCCAAAGACCTGGGGGCTGCGGGCTTTCCTGCTGCCTTCAGCCTCGACACCACCCTTTCCCACTTGGCGCCGCGCCAGGAGCAAAAATGGCCATACGGCTGGAGATGGGTCCCCCACCCAAGGAGCCAGCAGGGAAAACTAGGCCTTGTTCTAAAGCTCTTTGGGAATCACTTGCGTAGCCCCACAGACCTGGGGGCTGCGGGCTTTCTTGCTGCCTTCTGCCTTGACATGACCATTTCCCACTTGGTGCCGCGCCAGGCACAAAAATGGCAATACGGCTGAAGATAGGTCCCCCGCCCAAAGAGCCAGCAGGAAAAACTAGGCCTTCTTCTAAAGCTATTTGGGAACCGCTTGCGTAGCCCCACAGACCTGGGGTCTGCGGGCCTTTCTGCTGCCTTCATCCTCGAAACGACCCTTTCCCACTTGGCGCCGCGCCAGGCACAAAAATGGCCATACAGCTGGAGATGTTTCCCCCTCCCAAAGACCCAGTAGGCAAAAATAGGCCTTGTTCTAAAGCTCTTTGGGAACCGCTTGCGTAGCCCCACAGACCTGGGGGCTGCGGGCTTTCCTGCTGCCTTCAGCCTCGACACCACCCTTTCCCACTTGGTGCCACGCCAGGCACAAAAACAGCCATACGGCTGGAGATGGGTCCCCAGCCCAAAGAGCCAGCAGGGAAAACTATGCCTTGTTCTAAAGCTCTTTGGGAACCGCTTGCGTAGCTTCACAGACCTGGGGGCTGCGGGCTTTCCTGCTGCCTTCAGCCTCAATAATACGCTTTCCCACTAGGTGTCGCTCCAGGCACAAAAACAGCCTTACGGCTGGAGATGGGTCCCCCACCCAAGGAGCCAACAGTGAAAACTAGGCCTTGTACTAAAGCTCTTTGGGAATCACTTGCGTAGCCCCACAGACCTGGGGGCTGCGGGCTTTCCTGCTGCCTTCAGCCTTAACATGACCATTTCCCAATTGGTACCGCGCCAGGCACAAAAATGGCTATACGGGTGAAGATAGGTCCCCCGCCCAAGGAGCCAGCAGGAAAAACTAGGCCTTGTTCTAAAGCTCTTTGGGAACCGCTTGCGTAGCCCCACAGACCTGGGGGCTGCGGGCTTTCCTGCTGCCTTCAGCCTCGACATCACCCTTTCCCACTTGCCGACGCGCCAGGGGCAAAAATGGCTATACGGCTGGAGATGGGTCCCCCGCCCAAGGAGCCAGCAGGGAAAACTAGGCCTTGTTCTAAAGCTCTTAGGGAACCTCTTGCGTAGCCCCACAGACCTGGGGGCTGCGGGCTTTCCTGCTGCCTTCAGACTCGACACCACCCTTTCCCACTTGGCGCCGCACCAGGCACAAAAATGGCCATACGGCTGGAGATGGGTCCCCCGCCGAAAAACCCAGAAGGGAAAACTATGCCTTATTCTAAAGCTCTTAGGGAACCGCTTGCGTAGCCCCACAGACCTGGGGGCTGCAGGCTTTCCTGCTGCCTTCAGCCTCAATACTACGCTTTCCCACTAGGTGTCGCTCCAGGCCCAAAAATGGCCATACGGCTGGAGATGGGTCCCCCGCCCAAGGAGCCAGCAGGGAAAACTATTCCTTATTCTAAAGCTCTTAGGGAACCGCTTGCGTAGCCCCACAGACCTGGGGCTGCGAGCTTTCCTGCTGCCTTCAGCCTCGACACCACCCTTTCCCACTTGGCGCCGCGCCAGGCACAAAAATGGCCATACGGCTGGAGATGGGTCCCCCGCCCAAGGAGCCAGCAGGGAAAACTATGCCGTGTTCTAAAGCTCTTAGGGAACCTCTTGCGTAGCCCCACAGACCTGGGAGCTGCGGGCCTTCCTGCTGCCTTCAGCCTCGACACCACCCTTTCCCACTTGGTGCCGCACCAGGCACAAAAATTGCTATACGTCTGGAGAATGGTCCCCCGCCCAAGGAGCCAGCAGGAAAAACTAGGCCTTGATCGAAAACTCTTTGGGAACCGCTTGCGTAGCCCCAAAGACCTGGGGGCTGCAGGTTTTTCTGCTGCCTTCAGCCCCGACACCACCCTTTCCCACTTAGAGCTGCGCCAGGCACAAAAATGGCCATACAGCTGGAGATGGTTCCCCCTCCCAAAGACCCAGCAGGCAAAAATAGGCCTTGTTCTAAAGCTCTTTGGGAACCGCTTGCGTAGCCCCACAGACCTGGGGGCTGCGGGCTTTTCTGCTGCCTTCAGCCTCAAAACCGCTCTTTCCACTTGGCGCCGCGCCAGGCACAAAAATGGCCATACGGCTGGAGATGGGTCCCCCGCCCAAAGACCCTGAATGGAAAACTATGCCTTGTTCTAAAGCTCTTTGGGAACCGCTTGCGTAGCACCCACAGACCTGGGGGCTGCAGGCTTTCCTGCTGCCTTCAACGTCAATACTACGCTTTCCCACTAGGTGTCGCTCCAGGCCCAAAAATGGCCATACGGCTGGAGATGGGTCCCCCGCCCAAGGAACCAGCAGGGAAAACTATGCCTTGTTCTACAGCTCTTGGGGAACCGCTTGCGTAGCCCCACAGACCTGGGGGCTGCGGGCTTTCCTGCTGCCTTCAGCCTCGAAACCACCCTTCCCACTTGGTGCAACGCCAGGCACAAAAATGGCTATACGGCTGGAGATGGGTCCCACGCCCAAGGAGCCAGCAGGGAAAACTATGCCTTCTTCTAAAGCTCTTTGGGAACCACTTGCGTAGCCCCACAGACCTGGGGGCTGCGGGCTTTCCTGCTGCCTTCAGCCTCGACACCACCCTTTCCCACTTGGTGCCACGCCAGGCACAAAAACAGCCATACGGCTGGAGATGGGTCCCACGCCCAAGGGGCCAGCAGGGAAAACTATGTCTTGTTCTAAAGCTCTTTGGGATCCGCTTGCGTAGCCCCACAGACCTGGGGGCTGCAGGCTTTCCTGCTGCCTTCTGCCTCCACACCACTCTTTCCCACTTGGCGTCGCGCCAGGCACAAAAATGGCTATACGGCTGGAGATGGGTCCCCCGCCCAAGGAGCCAACAGGGAAAACTAGGCCTTGTTCTAAAGCTCTTTGGGAACCGCTTGCGTAGCCCCAAAGACCTGGGGTCTACAGGTATTTCTGCTGCCTTCAGCCAAGACACCACCCTTTCCACTTGGCGCCGCGCCAGGCACAAAAATGGCTATATGGCTGGAGATGGTTCCCCCACCCAAGGAGGCAGCAGGGAAAGCTATGCCTTGTTCTAAAGCTCTTTGGGAACCGCTTGCGTAACCCCACAGACCTGGGTGCTGCGGGCTTTCCTGCTGCCTTCAGCCTCGACACCACCCTTTCCCACTTGGTGCCACGCCAGGCACAAAAACAGCCATACGGCTGGAGATGGGTCCCCCGCCCTAAGAGCCAGCAGGGAAAACTATGCCTTGTTCTAAAGCTCTTTGGGAACCGCTTGCGTAGCCCCACAGACCTGGGTGCTGCGGGCTTTCCTGCTGCCTTCAGCCTTGACATGACCATTTCCCACTTGGTGCTGCGCCAGGCAAAAAAAAAAGGCTATACGGCTGAAGATAGGTCCCCCGCCCAAGGAGCCAGCAGGAAAAACTAGGCCTTGTTCTAAAGCTATTTGGGAACCGCTTGCGTAGCCCCACAGACCTGGGGACTGCAAACCTTTCTGCTGCCTTCAGCCTCGAAACCACCCTTTCCCACTTGGCGCCGCGCCAGGCACAAAAATGGCCATACAGCTGGAGATGGTTCCCCCTCCCAAAGACCCAGCAGGGAAAATTATGCCTTGTTCTAAAGCTCTTTGGCAACCGCTTGCGTAGCCCCACAGACCTGGGGGCTGCGGGCTTTCCTCCTGCCTTCAGCCTCCACACCACTCTTTCCCACTTGGCGTCGCGCCAGGCACAAAAATGGCTATACTGCTGGAGATGGGTCCCCCGCCCAAGGAGCCAACAGGGAAAACTAGGCCTTCTTTTAAAGCTCTTTGGGAACCGCTTGCGTAGCCCCAAAGACCTGGGGGCTACAGGTATTTCTGCTGCCTTCAGCCTCGACACCACCCTTTCCACTTGGCGCCGCGCCAGGCACAAAAATGGCCATATGGCTGGAGATGGTTCCCCCACCCAAGGAGCCAGCAAGGAAAACTATGCCTTGTTCTAAAGCTATTTGGGAACCGCTTGCGTAGCCCCACAGACCTGGGGGCTGCGGGCTTTCCTGCTGCCTTCAGCCTCGAAACCACCCTTTCCCACTTGGTGCCAAGCCAGGCACAAAAATGGCTATACGGCTGAAGATGGGTCCCCCGCCCAAGGAGCCAGCAGGGAAAAATATGCCGTGTTCTAAAGCTATTTGGGAACCGCTTGCGTAGCCCCACAGACCTGGGGGCTGCGGGCTTTCCTGCTGCCTTCAGCCTCGACACCACCCTTTCCCACTTGGCGCCGCGCCAGGAGCAAAAATGGCCATACGACTGGAATTGGGTCCCCCACCCAAGGAGCCAGCAGGGAAAACTAGGCCTTGTTCTAAAGCTCTTTGGGAATCACTTGCGTAGCCCCACAGACGTGGGGGCTGCGGGCTTTCCTGCTGCCTTCAGCCTTGACATGACCATTTCCCACTTGGTGCCATGCCAGGCACAAAAATGGCTATACAGCTGAAGATAGGTCCCCCGCCCAAGGATCCAGCAGGGAAAACTAGGCCTTGTTCTAAAGCTCTTTGGGAACCGCTTGCATAACCCCACAGACCTGGGGGCTGCGGGCTTTCCTGCTGCCTTCAGCCTCGACACCACCCTTTCCCACTTGGTGCCACGCCAGGCACAAAAACAGCCATACGGCTAGAGATGGGTCCCCCGCCCAAAGAGCCAGCAGGGAAAACTAGGCCTTGTTCTAAAGCTCTTAGGGAACCGCTTGCGTAGCCCCACAGACCTGGGGGCTGCGGGCTTTCCTGCTGCCTTCAGCCTCGAAACCACCCTTTCCCACTTGGTGCCAAGCCAGGCACAAAAATGGCTATACGGCTGAAGATGGGTCCCCCGCCCAAGGAGCCAGCAGGGAAAAGTATGCCTTCTTCTAAAGCTCTTTGGGAACCGCTTGCGTAGCCCCACAGACCTGGGGGCTGCGGGCTTTCCTACTGCCTTCAGCCTCCAAAACGCCCTTTCCACTTGGCGCCGCGCCAGGCACTAAAATGGCCATACAGCTGTAGATGGATCCCCCGCCCAAAGACCCAGAAGGGAAAACTAGGCCTTGTTCTAAAGCTCTTTGGGAACCGCTTGCGTAGCACCCACAGACCTGGGGGCTGCAGGCTTTCCTGCTGCCTTCAGCCTCAATACTACGCTTTCCCACTAGGTGTCGCGCCAGGCACAAAAATGGCCATATGGCTGGAGATGGGTCGCCAGCACAAGGAGCCAGCAGGGAAAACTATGCCTTCTTCTAAAGCTCTTTGGGAACCGCTTGCGTAGCCCCACAGACCTGGGGGCTACAGGTATTTCTGCTGCCTTCAGCCTCGACACCACCCTTTCCACTTGGCGCCGCGCCAGGCACAAAAATGGCCATATGGCTGGAGATGGTTCCCCCACCCAAGGAGCCAGCAGGGAAAACTATGCCTTGTTCTAAAGCTCTTTGGGAACCGCTTGCGTAGCCCCACAGACCTGGGGGCTGCGGGCTTTCCTGCTGCCTTCAGCCTCGACATCACCCTTTCCCACTTGCCGACGCGCCAGGGGCAAAAATGGCTATACGGCTGGAGATGGGTCCCCCGCCCAAGGAGCCAGCAGGGAAAACTAGGCCTTGTTCTAAAGCTCTTAGGGAACCTCTTGCGTAGCCCCACAGACCTGGGGGCTGCGGGCTTTCCTGCTGCCTTCAGACTCGACACCACCCTTTCCCACTTGGCGCCGCACCAGGCACAAAAATGGCCATACGGCTGGAGATGGGTCCCCCGCCGAAAAACCCAGAAGGGAAAACTATGCCTTATTCTAAAGCTCTTAGGGAACCGCTTGCGTAGCCCCACAGACCTGGGGGCTGCAGGCTTTCCTGCTGCCTTCAGCCTCAATACTACGCTTTCCCACTAGGTGTCGCTCCAGGCCCAAAAATGGCCATACGGCTGGAGATGGGTCCCCCGCCCAAGGAGCCAGCAGGGAAAACTATTCCTTATTCTAAAGCTTTTAGGGAACCGCTTGCGTAGCCCCACAGACCTGGGAGCTGCGGGCCTTCCTGCTGCCTTCAGCCTCGACACCACCCTTTCCCACTTGGTGCCGCACCAGGCACAAAAATTGCTATACGTCTGGAGAATGGTCCCCCGCCCAAGGAGCCAGCAGGAAAAACTAGGCCTTGATCTAAAACTCTTTGGGAACTGCTTGCGTAGCCCCAAAGACCTGGGGGCTGCAGGTTTTTCTGCTGCCTTCAGCCCCGACACCACCCTTTCCCACTTAGAGCCGCGCCAGGCACAAAAATGGCCATACAGCTGGAGATGGTTCCCCCTCCCAAAGACCCAGCAGGCAAAAATAGGCCTTGTTCTAAAGCTCTTTGGGAACCGCTTGCGTAGCCCCACAGACCTGGGGGCTGCGGGCTTTTCTGCTGCCTTCAGCCTCAAAACCGCCCTTTCCACTTGGCGCCGCGCCAGGCACAAAAATGGCCATACGGCTGGAGATGGGTCCCCCGCCCAAAGACCCTGAATGGAAAACTATGCCTTGTTCTAAAGCTCTTTGGGAACCGCTTGCGTAGCACCCACAGACCTGGGGGCTGCAGGCTTTCCTGCTGCCTTCAACGTCAATACTACGCTTTCCCACTAGGTGTCGCTCCAGGCCCAAAAATGGCCATACGGATGGAGATGGGTCCCCCGCCCAAGGAACCAGCAGGGAAAACTATGCCTTGTTCTACAGCTCTTGGGGAACCGCTTGCGTAGCCCCACAGACCTGGGGGCTGCGGGCTTTCCTGCTGCCTTCAGCCTCCACACCACCCTTTCCCACTTGGTACCACGCCAGGCACAAAAACAGCCATACGGCTGGAGATGGGTCCCCCGCCCAAAGAGCCAGCAGGGAAAACTATGCCTTGTTCTAAAGCTCTTTGGGAACCGCTTGCGTAGCCCCACAGACCTGGGGGCTGCGGGCTTTCCTGCTGCCTTCAGCCTCGAAACCACCCTTTCCCACTTGGTGCAACGCCAGGCACAAAAATGGCTATACGGCTGGAGATGGGTCCCCCGCCCAAGGAGCCAGCAGGGAAAACTAGGCCTTGATCTAAAACTCTTTGGGAACCGCTTGCGTAGCCCCAAAGACCTGGGGGCTGCAGGTTTTTTGCTGCCTTCAGCCTCGACACCACCCTTTCCCACTTGGTGCCACACTAGGCACAAAAACAGCCATACGGCTGGAGATGGGTCCCCAGCCCAAAGAGCCAGCAGGGAAAAGTATGCCTTGTTGTAAAGCTCTTTGGGAACCGCTTGCGTAGCTTCACAGACCTGGGGGCTGCGGGCTTTCCTGCTGCCTTCAGCCTCGACATCACCCTTTCCACTTGGCGCCACGCCAGGCACTAAAATGGCCATACAGATGGAGATGGGTCCCCCGCCCAAAGACCCAGAAGGGAAAACTAGGCCTTGTTCTAAAGCTCTTTGGGAACCGCTTGCGTAGCACCCACAGACCTGGGGGCTGCAGGCTTTCCTGCTGCCTTCAGCCTCAATACTACGCTTTCCCACTAGGTGTCGCTCCAGGCCCAAAATGGCCATACGGCTGGAGATGGGTCCCCCGCCCAAGGAGCCAGCAGGGAAAATTATGCCTTGTTCTAAAGCTCTTAGGGAACCGCTTGCGTAGCCCCACAGACCTGGGGGCTGCGGGCTTTCCTGCTGCCTTTAGCCTCGACATCACCCTTTTCCACTTGGCGCCGCGCCAAGAGCAATAATGGCCATACGGCTTGAGATGGGTCCCCCGCACAAGGAGCCAGCAGGGAAAACTAAGCCTTGTTCTAAAGCTCTTAGGGAACCTCTTGCGTAGCCCCACAGACCTGGGAGCTGCGGGCCTTCCTGCTGCCTTCAGCCTCGACACCACCCTTTCCCACTTGGTGCCGCACCAGGCACAAAAATTGCTATACGTCTGGAGAATGGTCCCCCGCCCAAGGAGCCAGCAGGGAAAACTAGGCCTTGATCTAAAACTCTTTGGGAACCGCTTGCGTAGCCCCAAAGACCTGGGGGCTGCAGGTTTTTCTGCTGCCTTCAGCCCCGACACCACCCTTTCCCACTTAGAGCCGCGCCAGGCACAAAAATGGCCATACAGCTGGAGATGGTTCCCCCTCCCAAAGACCCAGCAGGCAAAAATAGGCCTTGTTCTAAAGCTCTTTGGGAACCGCTTGCGTAGCCCCACAGACCTGGGGGCTGCGGGCTTTTCTGCTGCCTTCAGCCTCAAAACCGCCCTTTCCACTTGGCGCCGCGCCAGGCACAAAAATGGCCATACGGCTGGAGATGGGTCCCCCGCCCAAAGACCCTGAATGGAAAACTATGCCTTGTTCTAAAGCTCTTTGGGAACCGCTTGCGTAGCACCCACAGACCTGGGGGCTGCAGGCTTTCCTGCTGCCTTCAACGTCAATACTACGCTTTCCCACTAGGTGTCGCTCCAGGCCCAAAAATGGCCATACGGCTGGAGATGGGTCCCCCATCCAAGGAGCCAGCAGGGAAAACTATGCCTTGTTCTAAAGCTCTTTGGGAACCGCTTGCGTAACCCCACAGACCTGGGGGCTGCGGGCTTTCCTGCTGCCTTCAGCCTTGACACCACCCTTTCCCACTTGGTACCACGCCAGGCACAAAAACAGCCATACGGCTGGAGATGGGTCCCCCGCCCAAGGAACCAGCAGGGAAAACTAGGCCTTGTTCTAAAGCTCTTTGGGAACCGCTTGCGTAGCCCCACAGACCTGCGGGCTGCGGGCTTTCCTGCTGCCTTCAGCCTCGACACCACCCTTTCCCACTTGGTGCCACGCCAGGCACAAAAACAGCCATACGGCTGGAGATGGGTCCCACGCCCAAGGGGCCAGCAGGGAAAACTATGTCTTGTTCTAAAGCTGTTCGGAATCCGCTTGCGTAGCCCCACAGACCTGGGAGCTGCGGGCTTTCCTGCTGCCTTCTGCCTCCACACCACTCTTTCCCACTTGGCGTCGCGCCAGGGACAAAAATGGCTATACGGCTGGAGATGGGTCCCCCGCCCAAGGAGCCAACAGGGAAAACTAGGCCTTGTTCTAAAGCTCTTTGGGAACCGCTTGCGTAGCCCCAAAGACCTGGGGTCTACAGGTATTTCTGCTGCCTTCAGCCAAGACACCACCCTTTCCACTTGGCGCCGCGCCAGGCACAAAAATGGCTATATGGCTGGAGATGGTTCCCCCACCCAAGGAGGCAGCAGGGAAAACTATGCCTTGTTCTAAAGCTCTTTGGGAACCTCTTGCGTAACCCCACAGACCTGGGGGCTGCGGGCTGTCCTGCTGCCTTCAGCCTTGACACCACCCTTTCCCACTTGGTGCCACGCCAGGCACAAAAATGGCTATACGGCTGGAGATGGGTCCCCCGCCCAAGGGGCCAGCAGGGAAAACTATGCCTTGTTCTAAAGCTCTTTGGGAACCGCTTGCGTAGCCCCACAGACCTGGGGGCTGCGGGCTTTCCTGCTGCCTTCAGCCTCGACATCACCCTTTCCCACTTGGCGTCCCGCCAGGCACAAAAATGGCCATATGGCTGGAGATGGGTCGCCAGCACAAGGAGCCAGCAGGGAAAACTATGCCTTCTTCTAAAGCTCTTTAGGAACCGCTTGCGTAGCCCCACAGACCTGGGGGCTGCGGGCTTTCCTGCTGCCTTCAGCCTCCACAGCACTCTTTCCCACTTGGCTTCGCGCCAGGCACAAAAATGGCTATACGGATGGAGATGGGTCCCCCGCCCAAGGAGCCAACAGGGAAAACTAGGCCTTGTTTTAAAGCTCTTTGGGAACCGCTTGCGTAGCCCCAAAGACCTGGGGGCTACAGGTATTTCTGCTGCCTTCAGCCTCGACACCACCCTTTCCACTTGGCGCCGCGCCAGGCACAAAAATGGCCATATGGCTGGAGATGGTTCCCCCACCCAAGGAGCCAGCAGGGAAAACTAGGCCTTGTTCTAAAGCTCTTTGGGAACCGCTTGCATAACCCCACAGACCTGGGGGCTGCGGGCTTTCCTGCTGCCTTCAGCCTCGACACCACCCTTTCCCACGTGGTGCCACGCCAGGCACAAAAACAGCCATACGGCTGGAGATGGGTCCCCCGCCCAAAGAGCCAGCAGGGAAAACTATGCCTTGTTCTAAAGCTCTTAGGGAACCGCTTGCGTAGCCCCACAGACCTGGGGGCTGCGGGCTTTCCTGCTGCCTTCAGCCTCGACACCACCCTTTCCCACTTGGTGCCAAGCCAGGCACAAAAATGGCTATACGGCTGAAGATGGGTCCCCCGCCCAAGGAGCCAGCAGGGAAAACTATGCCGTGTTCTAAAGCTCTTTGGGAACCCCTTGCGTAGCCCCACAGACCTGGGGGCTGCAGGCTTTTCTGCTGCCTTCAGCCTCCAAACCGCCCTTTCCACTTGGCGCCGCGCCAGGCACTAAAATAGCCATACAGCTGGAGATGGATCCCCCGCCCAAAGACCCTGACGGGAAAACTAGGCCTTGTTCTAAACCTCTTTGGGAACTGCTTGCGTAGCACCCACAGACCTGGGGGCTGCAGGCTTTTCTGCTGCCTTCAGCCTCAATACTACGCTTTCCCACTAGGTGTCGCTCCAGGCACAAAAATGACCATACGTCTGGAGATGGTTCCCCCACCAAAGGAGCCAGCAGGGAAAGCTATGCCTTGTTCTAAAGCTCTTTGGGAACCGCTTGCGTAGCCCCACAGACCTGGGTGCTGCGGGCTTTCCTGCTGCCTTCAGCCTTGACATGACCATTTCCCACTTGGTGCCGCGCCAGGCAAAAAAAAAAGGCTATACGGCTGAAGATAGGTCCCCCGCCCAAGGAGCCAGCAGGAAAAACTAGGCCTTGTTCTAAAGCTATTTGGGAACCGCTTGCGTAGCCCCACAGACCTGGGGGCTGCAAGCCTTTCTGCTGCCTTCAGCCTCGAAACCACCCTTTCCCACTTGGCGCCGCGCCAGGCACAAAAATGGCCATACAGCTGGAGATGGTTCCCCCTCCCAAAGACCCAGCAGGGAAAATTATGCCTTGTTCTAAAGCTCTTTGGCAACCGCTTGCGTAGCCCCACAGACCTGGGGGCTGCGGGCTTTCCTGCTGCCTTCAGCCTCCACACCACTCTTTCCCACTTGGCGTCGCGCCAGGCACAAAAATGGCTATACGGCTGGAGATGGGTCCCCCGCCCAAGGAGCCAACAGGAAAAACTAGGCCTTGTTTTAAAGCTCTTTGGGAACCGCTTGCGTAGCCCCAAAGACCTGGGGGCTACAGGTATTTCTGCTGCCTTCAGCCTCGACACCACCCTTTCCACTTGGCGCCGCGCCAGGCACAAAAATGGCCATATGGCTGGAGATGGTTCCCCCACCCAAGGAGCCAGCAAGGAAAACTATGCCTTGTTCTAAAGCTATTTGGGAACCGCTTGCGTAGCCCCACAGACCTGGGGGCTGCGGGCTTTCCTGCTGCCTTCAGCCTCGAAACCACCCTTTCCCACTTGGTGCCAAGCCAGGCACAAAAATGGCTATACGGCTGAAGATGGGTCCCCCGCCCAAGGAGCCAGCAGGGAAAAATATGCCGTGTTCTAAAGCTATTTGGGAACCGCTTGCGTAGCCCCACAGACCTGGGGGCTGCGGGCTTTCCTGCTGCCTTCAGCCTCGACACCACCCTTTCCCACTTGGCGCCGCGCCAGGAGCAAAAATGGCCATACGGCTGGAATTGGGTCCCCCACCCAAGGAGCCAGCAGGGAAAACTAGGCCTTGTTCTAAAGCTCTTTGGGAATCACTTGCGTAGCCCCACAGACGTGGGGGCTGCGGGCTTTCCTGCTGCCTTCAGCCTTGACATGACCATTTCCCACTTGGTGCCATGCCAGGCACAAAAATGGCTATACAGCTGAAGATAGGTCCCCCGCCCAAGGAGCCAGCAGGGAAAACTAGGCCTTGTTCTAAAGCTCTTTGGGAACCGCTTGCATAACCCCACAGACCTGGGGGCTGCGGGCTTTCCTGCTGCCTTCAGCCTCGACACCACCCTTTCCCACTTGGTGCCACGCCAGGCACAAAAACAGCCATACGGCTGGAGATGGGTCCCCCGCCCAAAGAGCCAGCAGGGAAAACTAGGCCTTGTTCTAAAGCTCTTAGGGAACCGCTTGCGTAGCCCCACAGACCTGGGGGCTGCGGGCTTTCCTGCTGCCTTCAGCCTCGAAACCACCCTTTCCCACTTGGTGCCAAGCCAGGCACAAAAATGGCTATACGGCTGAAGATGGGTCCCCCGCCCAAGGAGCCAGCAGGGAAAACTATGCCTTGTTCTAAAGCTCTTTGGGAACCGCTTGCGTAGCCCCACAGACCTGGGGGCTGCGGGCTTTCCTACTGCCTTCAGCCTCCAAAACGCCCTTTCCACTTGGCGCCGCGCCAGGCACTAAAATGGCCATACAGCTGGAGATGGATCCCCCGCCCAAAGACCCTGAAGGGAAAACTAGGCCTTGTTCTAAAGCTCTTTGGGAACCGCTTGCGTAGCACCCACAGACCTGGGGGCTGCAGGCTTTCCTGCTGCCTTCAGCCTCAATACTACGCTTTCCCACTAGGTGTCGCGCCAGGCACAAAAATGGCCATATGGCTGGAGATGGGTCGCCAGCACAAGGAGCCAGCAGGGAAAACTATGCCTTCTTCTAAAGCTCTTTGGGAACCGCTTGCGTAGCCCCACAGACCTGGGGGCTACAGGTATTTCTGCTGCCTTCAGCCTCGACACCACCCTTTCCACTTGGCGCCGCGCCAGGCACAAAAATGGCCATATGGCTGGAGATGGTTCCCCCACCCAAGGAGCCAGCAGGGAAAACTATGCCTTGTTCTAAAGCTATTTGGGAACCGCTTGCGTAGCCCCACAGACCTGGGGGCTGCGGGCTTTCCTGCTGCCTTCAGCCTCGAAACCACCCTTTCCCACTTGGTGCCAAGCCAGGCACAAAAATGGCTATACGGCTGAAGATGGGTCCCCCGCCCAAGGAGCCAGCAGGGAAAACTATGCCGTGTTCTAAAGCTCTTTGGGAACCGCTTGCGTAGCCCCAAAGACCTGGGGGCTGCGGGCTTTCCTGCTGCCTTCAGCCTCCACACCACCCTTTCCCACTTGGCGCCGCGCCAGGAGCAAAAATGGCCATACGGCTGGAGATGGGTCCCCCACCCAAGGAGCCAGCAGGGCAAACTAGGCCTTGTTCTAAAGCTCTTTGGGAATCACTTGCGTAGCCCCACAGACCTGGGGGCTGCGGGCTTTCCTGCTGCCTTCTGCCTTGACATGACCATTTCCCACTTGGTGCCGCGCCAGGCACAAAAATGGCTATACGGCTGAAGATAGGTCCCCCGCCCAAGGAGCCAGCAGGAAAAACTAGGCCTTCTTCTAAAGCTATTTGGGAACCGCTTGCGTAGCCCCACAGACCTGGGGCTGCGGGCCTTTCTGCTGCCTTCATCCTCGAAACCACCCTTTCCCACTTGGCGCCGCGCCAGGCACAAAAATGGCCATACAGCTGGAGATGGTTCCCCCTCCCAAAGACCCAGTAGGCAAAAATAGGCCTTGTTCTAAAGCTCTTTGGGAACCGCTTGCGTAGCCCCACAGACCTGGGGGCTGCGGGCTTTCCTGCTGCCTTCAGCCTCGACACCACCCTTTCCCACTTGGTGCCACGCCAGGCACAAAAACAGCCATACGGCTGGAGATGGGTCCCCAGCCCAAAGAGCCAGCAGGGAAAACTATGCCTTGTTCTAAAGCTCTTTGGGAACCGCTTGCGTAGCTTCACAGACCTGGGGGCTGCGGGCTTTCCTGCTGCCTTCAGCCTCAATACTACGCTTTCCCACTAGGTGTCGCTCCAGGCCCAAAAATGGCTATACGGCTGGAGATGGTTCCCCCACCCAAGGAGCCAGCAGGGAAAGCTATGCCTTGTTCTAAAGCTCTTTGGGAACCGCTTGCGTAGCCCCACAGACCTGGGGGCTGCGGGCTTTCCTGCTGTCTTCAGCCTCGACACCACCCTTTCCCACTTGGTGCCACGCCAGGCACAAAAATAGCCATACGGCTGGAGATGGGTCCCCCGCCCAAAGAGCCAGCAGGGAAAACTAGGCCTTGTTCTAAAGCTTTTTGGGAATCACTTGCGTAGCCCCACAGACCTGGGGGCTGCGGGCTTTCCTGCTGCCTTCAGCCTTAACATGACCATTTCCCAATTGGTGCCGCGCCAGGCACAAAAATGGCTATACGGCTGAAGATAGGTCCCCCGCCCAAGGAGCCAGCAGGAAAAACTAGGCCTTGTTCTAAAGCTCTTTGGGAACCGCTTGCGTAGCCCCACAGACCTGGGGGCTGCGGGCTTTCCTGCTGCCTTCAGCCTCGACATCACCCTTTCCCACTTGCCGACGCGCCAGGGGCAAAAATGGCTATACGGCTGGAGATGGGTCCCCCGCCCAAAGACCCAGCAGGGAAAACTAGGCCTTGTTCTAAAGCTCTTAGGGAACCTCTTGCGTAGCCCCACAGACCTGGGGGCTGCGGGCTTTCCTGCTGCCTTCAGACTCGACACCACCCTTTCCCACTTGGCGCCGCACCAGGCACAAAAATGGCCATACGGCTGGAGATGGGTCCCCCGCCGAAAAACCCAGAAGGGAAAACTATGCCTTATTCTAAAGCTCTTAGGGAACCGCTTGCGTAGCCCCACAGACCTGGGGGCTGCAGGCTTTCCTGCTGCCTTCAGCCTCAATACTACGCTTTCCCACTAGGTGTCGCTCCAGGCCCAAAAATGGCCATACGGCTGGAGATGGGTCCCCCGCCCAAGGAGCCAGCAGGGAAAACTATTCCTTATTCTAAAGCTCTTAGGGAACCGCTTGCGTAGCCCCACAGACCTGGGGGCTGCGAGCTTTCCTGCTGCCTTCAGCCTCGACACCACCCTTTCCCACTTGGCGCCGCGCCAGGAGCAATAATGGCCATACGGCTGGAGATGGGTCCCTCGCACAAGGAGCCAGCAGGGAAAACTAAGCCTTGTTCTAAAGCTCTTACGGAACCTCTTGCGTAGCCCCACAGACCTGGGGGCTCCGGGCTTTCCTGCTGCCTTCTGCCTTGACATGACCCTTTGCCACTTGGCGCAGCGCTAGCTACAAAAATGGCCATACGGCTGGAGATGGGTCCCACGCCCAAAGAGCCAGCAGGGAAAACTATGCCTTGTTCTAAAGCTCTTTGGGAACCGCTTGTGTAGCCCCACAGACCTGGGGTCTGCGGGCTTTCCTGCTCCCTTCAGTCTCGACATAACCGTTTCCCACTTGGTGCCACGCCAGGCACAAAAAGGGCCATACGGCTAGAGATGGGTCCCCCGCCCAAGGGGCCAGCAGGGAAAACTGTGTCTTGTTCTAAAGCTCTTTGGGAACCGCTTGCGTAGCCCCACAGACCTTGGGGCTGCGGGCTTTCCTGCTGCCTTCAGCCTCCACACCACTCTTTCCCACTTGGCGTCGCGCCAGGCACAAAAATGGCTATACGGCTTTAGATGGGTCCCCCGCCCAAAGACCCTGAAGGGAAAACTATGCCTTGTTCTAAAGCTCTTTGGGAACCGCTTGCGTAGCCCTAAAGACCTGGGGGCTGCGGGCTTTCCTGCTGCCTTCAGCCTCCACACCACCCTTTCCCACTTGGCGTAGCACTAGGCACAAAAATGGCTATACGGCTGGAGATGGGTCTCCCGCCCAAGGAGCCAGCAGGGAAAACTAGGCCTTGTTCTAAAGCTCTTTGGGAACCACTTGCGTAGCCCCAAAGACCTGGGGGCTGCGGGCTTTCCTGCTGCCTTCAGCCTCCACACAAATCTTTCCCACTTGGCGTCGCGCCAGGCACAAAAATGGCTCTACGGCTTGAGATGGGTCCCCCGCCCAAAGACCCTGAAGGGAAAACTATGCCTTGTTCTAAAGCTCTTTGGGAACCACTTGCGTAGCCCCAAAGACCTGGGGGCTGCAGGCTTTTCTGCTGCCTTCAGCCTCCACACCACCCTTTCCCACTTGGTGCCACGCCAGGCACAAAAAGGGCCATACGGCTAGAGATGGGTCCCCCGCCCAAAGAGCCAGCAGGGAAAACTATGTCTTGTTCTAAAGCTCTTTGGGAACCGCTTGCGTAGCCCCACAGACCTGGGGGCTGCGGGCTTTCCTGCTGCCTTCAGCCTCCACACCACTCTTTCCCACTTGGCGTCGCGCCAGGCACAAAAATGGCTATACGGCTTGAGATGGGTCCCCCGCCCAAAGACCCTGAAGGGAAAACTAGGCCTTGTTCTAAAGCTCTTTGGGAACCGCTTGCGTAGCCCCAAAGACATGGGGGCTACAGGTATTTCTGCTGCCTTCAGCCACGACACCACCCTTTCCACTTGGCGCCGCACCAGGCACAAAAATGGCCATACGGCTGGAGATGTGTCCCCCACCCAAGGAGCCAGCAGGGAAAACTAGGCCTTGTTCTAAAGCTCTTTGGGAATCACTTGCGTAGCCCCACAGACATGGGGGCTGCGGGCTTTCCTGCTGCCTTCAGCCTTGACATGACCATTTCCCACTTGCTGCCGCGCCAGGCACAAAAATGGCTATACGGCTGAAGATAGGTCCCCCGCCCAAGGAGTCAGCAGGAAAAACTAGGCCTTGTTCTAAAGCTCTTTGGGAACCGCTTGCGTAGCCCCAAAGACCTGGGGGCTGCAGGCTTTTCTGCTGCCTTCAGCCTCAAAACCGCCCTTTCCACTTGGCGCCGCGCCAGGCACAAAAATGGCCATACGGCTGGAGATGGGTCCCCCGCCCAAAGACCCAGAAGGGAAAACTATGCCTTGTTCTAAAGCTCTTTGGGAACCACTTGCGTAGCCCCAAAGACCTGGGGGCTGCAGGCTTTTCTGCTGCCTTCAGCCTCCACACCACCCTTTCCCACTTGGCGTCGCGCCAGGCACAAAAATGGCTATACGGCTTTAGATGGGTCCCCCGCCCAAAGACCCTGAAGGGAAAACTATGCCTTGTTCTAAAGCTCTTTGGGAACCGCTTGCGTAGCCCTAAAGACCTGGGGGCTGCGGGCTTTCCTGCTGCCTTCAGCCTCCACACCACCCTTTCCCACTTGGCGTAGCACTAGGCACAAAAATGGCTATAAGGCTGGAGATGGGTCTCCCGCCCAAGGAGCCAGCAGGGAAAACTAGGCCTTGTTCTAAAGCTCTTTGGGAACCACTTGCGTAGCCCCAAAGACCTGGGGGCTGCAGGCTTTTCTGCTGCCTTCAGCCTCCACACCACCCTTTCCCACTTGGTGCCACGCCAGGCACAAAAATGGCCATACGGCTAGAGATGGGTCCCCCGCCCAAAGAGCCAGCAGGGAAAACTAGGCCTTGTTCTAAAGCTCTTTGGGAACCGCTTGCGTAGCCCCACAGACCTGGGGGCTGCGGGCTTTCCTGCTGCCTTCAGCCTCCACACAACTCTTTCCCACTTGGCGTCGCGCCAGGCACAAAAATGGCTCTACGGCTTGAGATGGGTCCCCCGCCCAAAGACCCTGAAGGGAAAACTATGCCTTGTTCTAAAGCTCTTTGGGAACCACTTGCGTAGCCCCAAAGACCTGGGGGCTGCAGGCTTTTCTGCTGCCTTCAGCCTCCACACCACCCTTTCCCACTTGGTGCCACGCCAGGCACAAAAAGGGCCATACGGCTAGAGATGGGTCCCCCGCCCAAAGATCCAGCAGGGAAAACTATGTCTTGTTCTAAAGCTCTTTGGGAACCGCTTGCGTAGCCCCACAGACCTGGGGGCTGCGGGCTTTCCTGCTGCCTTCAGCCTCCACACCACTCTTTCCCACTTGGCGTCGCGCCAGGCACAAAAATGGCTATACGGCTTGAGATGGGTCCCCCGCCCAAAGACCCTGAAGGGAAAACTAGGCCTTGTTCTAAAGCTCTTTGGGAACCGCTTGCGTAGCCCCAAAGACATGGGGGCTACAGGTATTTCTGCTGCCTTCAGCCACGACACCACCCTTTCCACTTGGCGCCGCACCAGGCACAAAAATGGCCATATGGCTGGAGATGGGTCCCCCGCCCAAAGAGGCACCAGGGAAAACTAGGCCTTCTTCTAAAGCTCTTTGGGAACCGCTTGCGTAGCCCCACAGACCTGGGGGCTGCGGGCTTTCCTGCTGCCTTCAGCCTCGACACCACCCTTTCCCACTTGGCGCCGCACCAGGCACAAAAATGGCCATACGGCTGGAGATGTGTCCCCCACCCAAGGAGCCAGCAGGGAAAACTAGGCCTTGTTCTAAAGCTCTTTGGGAATCACTTGCGTAGCCCCACAGACATGGGGGCTGCGGACTTTCCTGCTGCCTTCAGCCTTGACATGACCATTTCCCACTTGCTGCCGCGCCAGGCACAAAAATGGCTATACGGCTGAAGATAGGTCCCCCGCCCAAGGAGCCAGCAGGAAAAACTAGGCCTTGTTCTAAAGCTCTTTGGGAACCTCTTGCGTAGCCCCACAGACCTGGGGGCTGCGGGCCTTTCTGCTGCCTTCAGCCTCGAAACCACCCTTTCCCACTTGGCGCCGCTCCAGGCCCAAAAATGGCCATACAGCTGGAGATGGTTCCCCCTCCCAAAGACCCAGTAGGCAAAAATAGACCTTGTTCTAAAGCTCTTTGGGAACCGCTTGCGTAGCCCCAAAGACCTGGGGGCTGCAGGCTTTTCTGCTGCCTTCAGCCTCAAAACCGCCCTTTCCACTTGGCGCCGCGCCAGGCACAAAAATGGCCATACGGCTGGAGATGGGTCCCCCGCCCAAAGACCCAGAAGGGAAAACTATGCCTTGTTCTAAAGCTCTTTGGGAACCGCTTGCGTAGCACCCACAGACCTGGGGGCTGCAGGCTTTCCTGCTGCCTTCAGCCTCAATACTACGCTTTCCCACTAGGTGTCGCTCGAAGCCCAAAAATGGCCATACGGCTGGAGATGGGTCCCCCGCCCAAGGAACCAGCAGGGAAAATTATGCCTTGTTCTAAAGCTCTTAGGGAACCGCTTGCGTAGCCCCACAGACCTGGGGGCTGCGGGCTTTCCTGCTGCCTTCAGCCTCGACATCACCCTTTCCCACTTGGCGCCGCGCCAGGATCAATAATGGCCATACGGCTGGAGATGGGTCCCCCGCACAAGGAGCCAGCAGGGAAAACTAACCCTTGTTCTAAAGCTCTTAGGGAACCTCTTGCGTAGCCCCACAGACCTGGGGGCTGCGGGCCTTCCTGCTGCGTTCAGCCTCGACACCACCCTTTCCCACTTGGCGCCGCACCAGGCACAAAAATGGCTATACGTCTGGAGAATCGTCCCCCGCCCAAGGAGCCAGCAGGGAAAACTAGGCCTTGTTCTAAAGCTCTTTGGGAACCGCTTGCGTAGCCCCACAGACCTGGGGGCTGCGGGCTTTCCTGCTGCCTTCTGCCTTGACATGACCCTTTGCCACTTGGCGCCGCGCTAGCTACAAAAATGGCCATACGGCTGGACATGGGTCCCACGCCCAAAGATCCAGCAGGGAAAACTATGCCTTGTTCTAAAGCTCTTTGGGAACCGCTTGCGTAGCCCCACAGTCCTGGGGTCTGCGGGCTTTCCTCCTCCCTTCAGCCTCGACATAACCGTTTCCCACTTGGTGCCGCGCCAGGCACAAAAATGGCCATATGGCTGGAAATGGGTCACCCGCCCAAGGAGCCAGCAGGGAAAACTAGGCCTTGTTCTAAAGCTATTTGGGAATCGCTTGCGTAGCACCAAAGACCTGGGGGCTGCAGGCTTTTCTGCTGCCTTCAGCCTCAAAACCGCCCTTTCCACTTGGCGCCGCGCCAGGCACAAAAATGGCCATACGGCTGGAGATGGGTCCCCCGCCCAAAGACCCTGAATGGAAAACTATGCCTTGTTCTAAAGCTCTTAGGGAACCGCTTTTGTAGCACCCACAGACCTGGGGGCTGCAGGCTTTCCTGCTGCCTTCAACGTCAATACTACGCTTTCCCACTAGGTGTTGCTCCAAGCCCAAAAATGGCCATAGAGCTGGAGAAGGGTCCCCCGCCCAAGGAACCAGCAGGGAAAACTATGCCTTGTTCTAAAGCTCTTTGGGAACCTCTTGCGTAGCCCCACAGACCTGGGGCTGCGAGCTTTCCTGCTGCCTTCAGCCTCGACACCACCCTTTCCCACTTGGCGCCGCGCCAGGCCCAAAAATGGCCATACGGCTGGAGATGGGTCCCCCGCCCAAGGGGCCAGCAGGGAAAACTATGTCTTGTTCTAAAGCTCTTTGAGAACCGCTTGCGTAGCCCCACACACCTGGGGGCTGCAGGCTTTTCTGCTGCCTTCAGCCCCAAAACCGCCCTTTCCACTTGGCGCCGCGCCAGGCACTAAAATGGCCATACAGCTGGAGATGGGTACCCCGCCGAAAGACCCTGAAGGGAAAACTAGGCCTTGTTCTAAAGCTCTTTGGGAACCGCTTGCGTAGCACTCACAGACCTGGGGGCTGCAGGCTTTCCTGCTGCCTTCAGCCTCAATACTACGCTTTCCCACTAGGTGTCGCTCCAGGCCGAAAAATGGCCATACGGCTGGAGATGGTTCCCCCGCCCAAGGAACCAGAAGGGAAAACTATGCCTTGTTCTAAAGCTCTTAGGGAACCGCTTGCGTAGCCCCACAGACCTGGGGGCTGCGGGCTTTCCTGCTGCCTTCAGCCTCGACACAACCCTTTCCCACTTGGCGCCGCGCCAGGCACAAAAATGGCCATACGGCTGGAGATGGTTCCCCCACCCATGGAGCCAGCAGGGAAAGCTATGCCTTGTTCTAAAGCTCTTTGGGAACCGCTTGCGTAGCCCCACAGACCTGGGGGCTGCGGGCTTTCCTGCTGCCTTCAGTCTCGACACCACCCTTTCCCATTTGGTGCCATGCCAGGCACAAAAATAGCCATACGGCTGGAGATGGGTCCCCCGCCCAAAGAGCCAGCAGGGAAAACTATGTCTTGTTCTAAAGCTCTTTGGGAACCGCTTGCGTAGCCCCACAGACCTGGGGGCTGCGGGCTATCCTGCTGCCTTCAGCCTCCACACCACTCTTTCCCACTTGGCGTCGCGCCAGGCACAAAAATGGCTATACGGCTGGAGATGGGTCCCCCGCCCAAAGACCCTGAAGGGAAAACTACGCTTTGTTCTAAAGCTCTTTGGGATCCGCTTGCGTAGCCCCAAAGACCTGGGGGCTACAGGTATTTCTGCTGCCTTCAGCCTCGACACCACCCTTTCCACTTGGCGCCACGCCAGGCACAAAAATGGCCATATGGCTGGAGATGGGTCCCCCGCCCAAAGAGCCAGCAGGGAAAACTATGCCTTCTTCTAAAGCTCTTTGGGAACCGCTTGCGTAGACCCACAGACCTGGGGGCTGCGGGCTTTCCTGCTGCCTTCAGCCTCGACACCACCCTTTCCCACTTGGTGCCACGCCAGGCACAAAAATGGCTATACGGCTGAAGATGGGTCCCCCGCCCAAGGAGCCAGCAGGGAAAAATATGCCTTGTTCTAAAGCTCTTTGGGAACCCCTTGCGTAGCCCCACAGACCTGGGGGCTGCGGGCTTTCCTGCTGCCTTCAGCCTCGACACCACCCTTTCCCACTTGGCGCCGCGCCAGGAGCAAAAATGGCCATACGGCTGGAATGGGTCCCCCACCCAAGGAGCCAGCAGGGAAAACTATGCCTTGTTCTAAAGCTCTTTGGGAATCACTTGTGTAGTCCCACAGACCTGGGGGCTGCGGGCTTTCCTGCTGCCTTCAGCCTTGACATGACCGTTTCCCACTTTGTGCCGCGCCAGGCACAAAAATGGCTATACGGCTGAAGATAGGGCCCCCGCCCAAGGAGCCAGCAGGAAAAACCAGGCCTTGTTCTAAAGCTATTTGGGAACCTCTTGCGTAGCCCCACAGACCTGGGGGCTGCGGGCCTTTCTGCTGTCTTCAGCCTCGAAACCACCCTTTCCCACTTGGCGCCGCGCCAGGCACAAAAATGGCCATACAGCTGGAGATGGTTTCCCCTCCCAAAGACCCAGTAGGCAAAAATAGGCCTTATTCTAAAGCTCTTTGGGAACCTCTTGCGTAGCCCCACAGACCTGGGGGCTGCGGGCTTTCCTGCTGCCTTCAGCCTCGACAACACCCTTTCCCACTTGGTGCCACGCCAGGCACAAAAATGGCTATACGGCTGGAGATGGGTCTCGCGCCCAAGGAGCCAGCAGGGAAAACTAGGCCTTGTTCTAAAGCTCTTTGGGAACCGCTTGCATAGCCCCACAGACCTGGGGGCTGCGGGCTTTCCTGCTGCCTTCAGCCTCCACACCACCCTTTCCCACTTGGTGCCACGCCAGGCACAAAAACAGCCATACGGCTGGAGATGGGTCCCCCGCCCAAGGGGCCAGCAGGGAAAACTATGTCTTGTTCTAAAGCTCTTTGAGAACCGCTTGCGTAGCCCCACAGACCTGGGGGCTGCGGGCTTTCCTGCTGCCTTCAGCCTTGACATGACCATTTCCCACTTGGTGGAGCGCCAGGCACAGAAATGGCTATACGGCTGAAGATAGGTGCCCCGCCCAAGGAGCCAGCAGGAAAAACTAGGCCTTGTTCTAAAGCTCTTAGGGAACCGCTTGCGTAGCCCCACAGACCTGGGGACTGTGGGCTTTCCTGCTGCCTTCAGCCTGGACAGCACCCTTTCCCACTAGGTGTCGCTCCAGGCCCAAAAATGGCCATACAGCTGGAGAAGGGTCCCCCGCCCAAGGAACCAGCAGGGAAAACTATGCCTTGTTCTAAAGCTGTTTGGGAAACGCTTGCGTAACCCCACAGACCTGGGGCTGCGAGCTTTCCTGCTGCCTTCAGCCTCGACACCACCCTTTCCCACTTGGCGCCGCGCCAGGCCCAAAAATGGCCATACGGCTGGAGATGGGTCCCCCGCCCAAGGAACCAGCAGGGAAAACTATGCCTTGTTCTAAAGCTCTTTGGGAACCGCTTGCGTAGCCCCACAGACCTGGGGGCTGCGGGCTTTCCTGCTGCCTTCAGCCTAAAAAACACCCTTTCCCACTTGGCGCCGCACCAAGCACAAAAATCGCCATACGGCTGGAGATGGGTCCCCCACCCAAGGAGCCAGCAGGGAAAAATATGCCTTGTTCTAAAGCTCTTTGGGAACCGCTTTCGTAGCCCCACAGACCTGGGGGCTGCGGGCTTTCCAGCTGCCTTCAGCCTCGACACCACCCTTTCCCACTTCGTACCACGCCAGGCACAAAAACAGCCATACGGCTGGAGATGGGTCCCCCGCAAAAGGAGCCAGCAGAAAAAACTAGGACTTCTTCTAAAGCTCTTTGAGAACCTCTTGCGTAGCCCCACAGACCTGGGGGCTGCAGGTTTTTCTGCTGCCTTCAGCCTCGACACCACCCTTTCCCACTTGGCGCCGCGCCAGGTACAAAAATGGCCATACAGCTGGAGATGGTTCCCCCGCCCAAAGAGCCAGCAGGGAAAACTATGCCTTGTTCTAAAGCTCTTTGGGAACCGCTTGCGTAGCCCCACAGACCTGGGGGCTGCAGGCTTTCCTGCTGCCTTCAGTCTCCACACCACCCTTTCCCACTTGGTGCCACGCCAGGCACAAAAACAGCCATACGGCTGGAGATGGGTCCCCCGCACAAGGAGCCAGCAGGGAAAGCTCTGCCTTGTTCTAAAGCTCTTTGGGAACCGCTTGCGTAGCCCCACAGACCTGGGGGCTGCGGGATTTCCTGCTGCCTTCAGCCTCCACACCACCCTTTCCCACTTGGTGCCACGCCAGGCACAAAATCAGCCATACGGCTGGGGATGGGTCCCCCGCCCAAGGAGCCAGCAGGGAAAAATATGCCTTGTTCTAAAGATCTTTGGGAACCGCTGCGTAGCCCTACAGACCTGGGGGCTGCGGGCTTTCCTGCTGCCTTCAGCCTCGACACCACCCTTTCCCACTTGGCGCCGCGCCAGGAGCAAAAATGGCCATACGGCTGGAGATGGGTTTGGGTTTGGGTTCGCGTTCGGGTTCGGGTTAGGGTTTAGGGTTCGGGTTAGGGTTAGGGTTACGGTTAGGGTTCGGGTTAGGGTTCGCGTTCGGGTTCGGGTTCGGGTTCGGGTTAGGGTTCGGGTTCGGGTTCGGGTTCGGTTTCGAGTTCGGGTTCGGGTTAGGGTTCGGGTTCGGGTTAGGGTTAGGGTTCGGGTTAGGGTTAGGGTTAGGGTTAGGGTTAGGGTTCGGGTTAGGGTTAGGGTTAGGGTTAGGGTTAGGGTTCGGGTTCGGGTTAGGGTTAGGGTTCGGGTTCGGGTTAGGGTTCGGGTTCGGGTTAGGGTTCGGGTTCGGGTTCGGGTTCGGGTTAGGGTTAGGGTTAGGGTTAGGGTTAGAGTTAGTGTTAGGGTTAGGGTTCGGGTTCGGGTTCGGGTTTGGGTTCGGGTTCGGGTTAGGGTTAGGGTTAGGGTTCGGGTTAGGGTTAGGGTTAGGGTTCGGGTTCGGGTTCGGGTTCGGGTTCGGGTTCGGGTTCGGGTTAGGGTTAGGGTTCGGGTTCGGGTTAGGGTTAGGGTTAGGGTTCGGGTTAGGGTTAGGGTTAGGGTTAGGGTTAGGGTTCGGGTTCGGGTTCGGGTTCGGGTTCGGGTTCGGGTTCGGGTTCGGGTTAGGGTTAGGGTTCGGGTTCGGGTTAGGGTTAGGGTTAGGGTTCGGGTTAGGGTTAGGGTTAGGGTTAGGGTTAGGGTTCGGGTTCGGGTTAGGGTTAGGGTTCGGGTTAGGGTTAGGGGTTAGGGTTAGGGTTAGGGTTAGGGTTAGGGTTAGGGTTCGGGTTCGGGTTAGGGTTAGGGTTAGGGTTAGGGTTAGGGTTAGGGGTTAGGGTTAGGGTTAGGGTTAGGGTTAGGGTTAGGGTTAGGGTTAGGGTTAGGGTTAGGGTTAGGGTTAGGGTTAGGGTTAGGGTTAGGGTTAGGGTTAGGGTTAGGGTTAGGGTTAGGGTTAGGGTTAGGTTAGGGTTAGGGTTAGGGTTAGGGTTAGGGTTAGGGTTAGGGTTAGGGTTAGGGTTAGGGTTAGGGTTAGGGTTAGGGTTAGGGTTAGGGTTAGGGTTAGGGTTAGGGTTAGGGTTAGGGTTAGGGTTAGGGTTAGGGTTAGGGTTAGGGTTAGGGTTAGGGTTAGGGTTAGGGTTAGGGTTAGGGGTTAGGGTTAGGGTTAGGGTTAGGGTTAGGGTTAGGGTTAGGGTTAGGTTAGGGTTAGGGTTAGGGTTAGGGTTAGGGTTAGGGTTAG